>NC_142857.1:6969696-7272727 GCF_061612785.1 Hesperophylax consimilis
TAGACTGAATGCTGTAGAAATGAGATCCCTGAGACGTATGTGTGTTAAAACTATGTAAGCTCATGTGAGAAATGTGGAGATTCACAAAGAGTGCAAAGCTGATAGAGTAATGAGTAAGATTAAGAAAGGGACGCTTAGATGGTTTGGGCATGTAGAGCGAATGAGCGAAGAAAGTAATAGAAGAAATGGGATGTATGAATGTTAATGAGGTAAGGTGTGTGTGCCATGACCGAGTTGTTTGTCGGTCCGTCCTCTCTGCCTACCCCTTCGGAGAAACGAGTTATTGTTTATTTGATTACGTAGCCTTTTCAAACAAGAATTAATTTTTAACAGGTAATTATGATTTAATACATTGTACTCAATAATTACTGACTTAATCGCTGTAAGACAATAGCCGATGCACGTATTTTGTTTTTTATGCAATCCAATATTATGCACGAATTAATGAACTACGTATGACGAATACCATCTACTATGTAATTACCTAAACGTTTCTTCGCACGGCTAGAGCATTAGCAGCGTCATCAGCTATCGGAAGGTTGAAGGGACCAAGGCGAACCCCAGACACTAAGGTCAGTGAGCGTGCTTTTGGAATGTCAGGACCTAAAACCTGGAACACTGATGATAAACCTGCTTGATTTCAAAGGAGAGGCGTCCGTGTGATTGAAAATCCTTTGTTAACAGACCGACTGCCATGTCTAATGCACAGATGAAATGTCGGTATGCTGAGTCCGTTCCAAAAGTATTTTAATGGAGCCTGCTCTAAGAAATTAGCATCACTGATCCCCGGTGCACTGGTGCACGTGCGTGAAACTCGACATACTCGTATACAAGCGGAACACCCGTTTACAGTTAATGTTGGCTTCCAGAGAACGGGCCGCTTTTTGATTCGTTTTGTAAGACGGCTCGTTTGAGGAACGAGCTACCGGCGTCTGTTTTTACTCCTTCATGATATAATCCGGGTCTCTTCAAGACCTGCATTAATAAATCCATTCCTACAGCGACTACCTTAATCCGCCTCTTAAGAGAAAACTACAAGCCAAACATATTAATTTTTAAAATAAATATTAATTCTGATTTTGCCACTGATCTTCTAGTAAAATAATGTAATGTACAGTTTAAGGAAGTATATTCAATAAGTTATTGTGTTTACGAGAGATGGGAAGGCTGACAGAGATATTGAAAGAAGGGTAAATGCAGGTAACTCCATTAATGAAGGACTGAACGCAGTTGGCGCTAACAAAAAAATTTCCAAAGAAGCGAAGCTAGCAGTCCACAATGGAGTACTAGTACCTACCCTGATGTATGGAAGTGAGGCATGGAACTGGCAGAGAAAGGATGAAAGTAGACTGAATGCTGTGTTAATGAGATCCCTAGAACCGGTGAAATGTACTTTATTTACTTAACCTTAATCTAACCTTTCTAAAAAGATGCGGTCACATCTCGCGGCTAGAAGCACACCTTCTCCTCTTGAGTGATCTGAGGTTCTGTCCTTTCTGAAGACATCGTATCGTATAGTTGTCAAATGTCTCTATAAACGATAGGAAGAAGGAAGATTGAGTGATTTTTCGATGAGCCATTTGCTTCTGATTCTGAAATGAAGAGCCACAAACTGACGAATACCCTTCAACTGAATCTCATAGAGCTAACATAGGTCGGATACTTATGTCGAGTAAAATATCTGTCAGTATTTTATTTAAAGCTGTTAATATGTGGGTATGTATTAGGTAACTCATGAAAAGATTAATTATTTAGGATGTGTTGTTTCTTGAATTTGAACAATTTATCAAATGTCAAAGAAGATTTTCATGTTGTGTGAAGTTTCTATTAAAGTTCTGTTATTATTTCAGTTTTGTGAAACAACTGGCCAATTATAATATAATCACAGAACTTACAATAATAGAACCTTCGAATAACTTGCAATTCAACTTCGAAATTTGATGAATTGTTTAATTTTTCTGAAACAACCCATCCTAAGTAGTTTGCGCTTATATTTTTCATAACGTGATCAAAAAATTTTATCACAAATTTTGATTAAGCTAAATGACAGAAAAAGAATCAACGTATCAATAGCATATACACCGATTCCTAGTAAAGATTAATCAAAATAGTGATTTCACTTAAAGCTTGTGTACACGCATGTTGTATGTCTCCTTCCCTCCCACATTATACTTTCCCTGCCCCTTGGTTGCATGTGATTGAGTGTTGGGTGTGAACCCGATGCAGTCATAAAAAATATTCCAGCAAAATAAAGTTTTATAAAAATATTATTATGTTTATTCAGTTAACATTCGATTCGAAACATTAACATTTACGAATAAATTTAAAGTAGTTTTTTTCACTATCACTCTTTGGAACGAGGACTATTTGCAAGTATAATTTTTGTTCGACGCAAAGCTGATATGTATTCCGATTTCTTCAAATCTCAGTCTGTGTGTTAAAGTACGATGGCTTTCAACATCGAGGTATTCGTGACAATTTTATTGATGATTCTAGCGCAGTTTTCATGGTCCAGGATGTTGTCATGTTCAGCTTGGATGTAGTGTATCTCAAGAGGCCGCCCCAGGAGTTGCGGTAGGCCGTAGTGGTCCTCCATCTCAAGTCCTGGCATCGTTTGCTTGGTGCGGACCAAGATAACCTCCGAGCGTAACTTCCTGGACCAGAATGTTTCGTAGTTGTTGATGACCTTCAACCTGTTGTATATCGAGTTGGCCATCGCCCGCAGGTAGCTCTTGGAGAATTTCACATGGTCTGGTATGCTCTTCATCAGAACGTCTACTTTGCTTTCCCAACTTGTGGAGGCTGCCAGCTCGGCTGTGATGATCATGGGATCGCTGATATTCAGCAAGCGGGAGACATGGATAAGAAACTCGTCTTGCGTGGACTGTTCCTCAGTGACGATGAGCTTGGCGATGGCTCTCGTCCACTGCGGGGAGGAGTCGATACAAAATAATAATCCCAAATGTCCTGAAAGAAATTTGCACCCTTCAGTTCCGAATTCTTATAAAAACAGTACAAAATAAAAATGAATGGTAAACAGTTTACAAGTTTTTGAAAATTATTACAGGCATTAATGACATGACATGAAATATCTGGTGAACGATTAATAAAAATAATTTTTTTGTTATATTCCTTTTTTGTAACAAGTAGAAATAATGATGGGATCTGATGATGGGATCTAATGATGGGATGGGATGAGACTCACTGGGATCTCTCATTCAGTTGTTTCGGTGTCAGTATAAATATTAATTTTACACCTAGTACCGACATCGAAGCTTTCAAAATGGGGGGTATTAGAGGCGCATCCTTCAGTGGATGGAAATGGTAACCATTTGAGAAAGTCTGGAGATATGACAAAAACCTCTTCGTTCAATCACAAGGAGCGAAAAATAATAACACTTAAACGACATGACAATTGAACAACCAAAAAACCAGGGGAAGATTCATAATACGGAGGCACACCCGAAGACTTGTGATTGGCACGATTGCATATATACTGTTGTTGGATGCGGTCTGCTAAAGATTGGAAACAATAGGTGAACCTAAATCGAAATCAATAGGTTACTTGATAAAATCATCTGAAATGTTTCGAGTTCAAAATGGTTAAAGGTAAATAATGAGACTAAAATGATATGACCATATGACGGATTGATGAAAAGAACTTCCAAATAGGCTACCTTCATCTTCGAGTAATTTAACCATTTCTAGTGCCACGCAACCACCAAAGGAGTAGCCAAGGACAATGAATGGAGCTTTAGGTGCCAGGCAGGATCGGACGGTCTGAAAAAACATAACATATTTATGTGTATTTTCGTTGAGAAGATTTTGCTTATAGGGGTTAGGTTTATCTGGGTCTTAGCGGCGAATGCGTGTGCCTTACTGATGGACCTCGGAGGGACTTGATGAGTCAGACCTTATGATCTCTCCAGCAAGACTATCTCAACCAATGACGTATGACCGTCACTCCTGGACAAAATGATCCCCAGATTCCTACCCACCTCTTACACTTTTTTCCTTTTCAGAACTTCCTCTCCTAAATAACCTTAAAAAACCCTCCGCACAGCATCCCCAAACAAGATATAAGCCCTGAAGAAAATTATTTTTTTCAAGACCTCCTATATGGAGCTAATGAAAAAATCTTTATTCCGAAATTTAGCAATGATTTCCCGGGACGTTTGAACGTCTTGTTCGCCAGAAAGGGTTGTTATCAATGGCGCGTGTGCATCAATCAAGTACTATCTATATTATTGAAAAATAATTGTTTTGATGTAAAAAGTCTTTCATTTCAGTCAGTAGGGGGTCTCTTGCTGAAACCGCATTGTAACGAGAACATGCAGGTATCACTAAGATTATGGATTTATCTTTGAACCGTATTACCCGCGCGCCTTTCTTTGCTATCGTTGTATCGAGGTAAGAAGTCATTTCCCGATTCACTTGCATAGACGATGCAGTTGTCACACGATTTTCAGCGATATGCATCCATCATTGTTTTATGTTTAAGCCAAGTTTCAACCCCCCCACTAAATGAATAGTGGAGTCGTGTCACGGAATTACCTACCTACTTTATCAACTGACAAGAAGCAAGACTTCCCGTAAAATGCAGAGCCATGTTATGAAAACCGGATTTGGTAATCTTACCACCAGGAGCCTCTGAGCGATGCCTTCGATTGACTGGTCCTCGTTATCAGTGCCGAGCTGCAGCACTGTGACATTACACTGGATCCTAGAGCAGAGTGCTGTCAGGATACTGAACATGCCTTCTATCCCAGGGATCATGAAAATCCGTGGCTCATTCATGCTAAGCTTTTCCTGTTGGCATAAAAAATATATATATGCATATAGTGTGTATGGATTTTGACCAGCGATATATTTTGAATAAAAAACTTTTGTGTCATTTTGATGTACAACGATTCTTTAAATTTTAAAATAAAAACTAATGGTCCCAGGCAGACGTTGTCCCGCCACAGACCGTTTTCCATGTAGGGAAGTTAAATTTTGTGGTTGTATGTATTTTTGGATAAGAAATCTGAATTTAAAAAAAAGCATTTGATCAAATTTTTTTTTAAATCTCAAAACAGCGCCTATTGGGTCCAAAACTATTCTATCTTTCAATCTGGTACCAACCATACACATTACAGACGGAGTGCATCAAGTATCACGTGACCCGCTGGACTGTACCCGGTGGTGGCGTTTGATGGATTTTTTGTTGTTTTTTTAAGCTGAAAACATATCAGCGGACAGCTAAATGACTTTCTCGGTTTCTCGTGCTCTGGAATTGCCGGTTAAAAGTCTTCAGGTAGGTGCTTATAAACCCTTTACATATTAAGAGATTTTAGAATCCACTTGATATTGCCAGCCACTGTCTAATCGGAAGCAGGATTTGCGTTATTTTGCATTCCGCTGTTGGTCTGTTGGAAAATCCGTATTTCTCATAAAAGATACATTCAACAAATGACAGGTAACAATGGAACTGCCATCAGTAGGATTACACTGTTGTATAGCGGTCTATGAACTGATATGGTTTACCTCTTTTCCGTCACTTGTCAAGGTGGCCATATTAACGAAAGGTTTTCCAGCGCTGACTTCATCTCCAATATTCTTGATCAAAATTTCGAAAGCAGCCGCATTGTTTGGTGCCCTTCTCGTGGGTGAGATTGTCGTTTCCACTTCTTTTTCAACAACATACTCCGTTAGTCTGAAATATTTTATTATTAATTGATTATTTTTGGATAATATACTGAGTGAAGTGTTATGTAGGTACCAAAATTAATGTCTTCATAAGACTTAACCTACTTTGAAAATGTAAGTGTCCTGATGTCTTCAGCAGTCAAGAATATTTCGAAATCTCTTTCGAGGCACTGTTTTATCTCTACGGTCATCATAGAGTCCATGCCAAGGTCTACTAATGTTGCTTGCGGAGAAACCGTTTTAATATCCTTCAGACCTAAAATCATAATATTTTTTACATTATAGTACTTGGGCTTGAATAATGGCACGCGTATCGTCGGTCGACCGATGACGCCCTGTGATTCGCCCCCCATTCAATAGAGAATAAATGGAAGTGTACTAATAATACAGAGAGAAAAAAAATACATCAGGGCTTTGATTCTTGATGAAGTCATTCCACTCGAACAACGAGTGAGTGGTTCGACTCACTGGTGCACGGTTGCTTCACTTCTGTCATTAAAATTCTGGATTTATTTTAGGGTATTACGTCGTTTTAATGTGAAAAGTTTTATTCAGGTTATGAAATACGTGAGAATAATTCTGACTAATCTTTTCAATACATAAAAAAATATTTCAACCTATTTCTTTATTAACTAAAGCGCAGATCCTTGAAAAAACACGAATATTATTATTCCAGAGTAATTTATTATCAAAATATCGTATTGTTGATATTATAAGTTATTTTGAAAATGACGCTTCAAGTCAAAGCAAATCCGAGATCTATATAGAATCATTTTATTACTCATTGAACCAGAGTTAAACATACAACCAAAATTGGTGTTTGTAATTATTTATAACGAACGTTTAACAGAATTAAAATATATATTTCGATAAATAAGTAGAAGCAAATAAAACGTAAGGTCATCAACCTATTTGCAAAATGTTCTCATCGTGAGTTGAGCATTGGATACCAAAACAAATAATTCATTCATTCATGCATTCTTAGTAAGATATATGCTGACTCACAATTTTATAAGCCACAATATATCACAATGAGATAATACATTTACAGAATTGTGGAACAATGATTTAGGTACATTATGTCTTTACTTATATTCAGCTGTGTTTAAAAGTATTTTGACTATGGATATTACATATTTTGAACTTAATTAAGATTTGTTTTGTTGAATGTCCCCATGTTGGAGTTATTTCATATTTTATAATGGATTACGCCAATGATAGATTTATAATTCTTAATGAATTTTGTGGAACAAAAAAAAGTATATAGTCTACTCCCTATAGTTCTAAGTCGTGTGCAAAGCTTTTGCCATTGAATTGAAAAAAAAACTGAATTTTTAAACCCAGATAAATATATTTTATAATGATTTGAATTTCCTGACTTGAATATATTCAATTAAAACTGTGAGACATATTTTTAGGATTTATGGTGATGTTGGCACGAAAAGATCTGATACGCTTAAGCTTGTGCTTTAGGTGTTAATTCTTAATTCAACATCATAATACTACTTTTTAAGAAAGAGTAAAAACATCCAGTTGCAATAAAATATAGGCCATCAGTAAATTTAATTGCAGCAACAAAAATAATTTACAATTTAGGGCTTAGCATCGATCCTTGTGGTACGCCTGCAAAATGTATTGTGTTGTTGTTGCCATAATGGTTTGAAATTTTTACATTAATTTATATATTTTAAAAATAATCTACGAATGATGTGTGCATGTTTTCTGAAATTCCGATTTCTTCAAGAATTTCCAGAAATTTACCTTTTAAAAATTGAAATTTTGTTAAGGTAATTTGTTAGTTTTACAAATATGTATTTTTATATTTACGATTTTGTTTGTCGTAATATGTACCATTCACGTTACTCCATCAAAATTTCTTATAAAACCATAGTTCGGCCATCAACTTCGTTAAATGTTTGTATTTATCACATCTACAATAAAACAACATTGAGGGTAAAAGCCAATTATGCAAATAACTATAAGGACTTACTCATAATTGCAGCGACAGTGTCCAAAATGTTTTTTTCTCCTGTACTTTCACTGCGCTTTTCTGCTACAACCATGGAGGAAACTACAGGAGAACTCTGTCCCAACAACTGGTTAAGGGTTTTCAGGCAACAGCTTATTCTCTGCTGTAGAGTGCCCCCAATCTCCATCTCATAGTGCTCTTCTTGCATGTCTGCTACCAGCCCAACCTGGAAACATGAATTGGAATTTTAATGTATGCTAATGTAGTTTTTTTTATTTTTTTTTTATATTTACTCCACACAGGAGGCCCTGAAGAAAATAATTTCCCTCAGGGCCTATGTCATCTTTGGGGATGCTGTGTGGAGGGTCTTTTTGTGGAGAGGAAGGAGTGAACATGGGTCTTGAAGAGTCCCATGTTGTAGGAGGGAGGAAACACAGAGGCCGGCAGTTCGTTCCACAGCCGAGCTGTTGAACTTAAGAACGAATCGTAGAAGCGACCCGTTCTCATGTGACAAGTGTCAACTGTGTACAAATGTTGGGCGCGCGTTAGGCGTGTATCCCGACTACGCACCGGTGCCGAAGGGATCAATGACGCTAGTTCCTCAGAGCATCTTCCATTGTAATACCGATAGAACAAGGACAGCATACCTACCTGACGCCTGTGCTCTAAAGATTGCAGTCCGTTTGTTAAGATTGGGGAATCTATCAAACGGACCGCCCGTTTCTGCACAGAGTCAAGGGTTTTTTTCAGGTATTTTGGGGCTCCAGACCAGAGATGGCTGCCAAATTCGATAGTAGGGCGCACTTGCGATTTGTACAGGGTGAGCAGTTGTGTACTATTAAAGTATCTGCGGGCCCTGTACAGTACGCCCAGCTTCTGAGAGGCCAACTTTACTCTAGCTTCGATGGAGCCCCCGTACCTGAGCTGGTCACTTATAGTTACACCAAGCATATCAATGGAAGGCCTGTTCGGAAGATTGCTTCCGTTGAAGGAGACTAGATTATCATTTGGATCCCTTTTAGACGTAATCAGACAGGATTGGGTCTTTGAAACATTAAATTCGACGAGATTATTTTTACCCCAGGAGGAAATACTCTCGAGATAACCGTCCATTCTCTGCTTCAAAGCCCTCCGAGCCGTTGGAGTTTGTGTGCCCTTTGGGGGCTTGTCAAACAAAAAGCTATCATGAACTGTACTGTCATCCGCGTAACAATGAATCGGTGCACATGTCAAAAGGTCATTGATGTGCAACAAAAACAAAGTTGGAGACAGAACCGATCCCTGTGGGACGCCAGCATTTATGGAGTGCGAGGAAGAGGTGAAACCGTCAGCAACCGCCTGAATCGACCTATCCCTTAAAAAGTCAGCAATCCACGTACACAGGGATGCGGGAAGTCCGTAAGAATGCAATTTGTTGACAAGTCCTCGGTGCCAGACCCGGTCAAAGGCCTTGGATATGTCTAGTGCGACCGTTTGGGTCTCACCGTGACGTTCCAGGCACCGCCCCCAAACATGCGTCACATACGCGAGAAGATCACCGCACGAGCGGTTCCGCCGGAATCCGTATTGACGGTCGTTGATAATTTTGTTCTTCTCGAGGTATGTGAGCAGTTTGTCGTTGATCACACGTTCCATCACTTTGGACAGAACTGATGTGATCGCTATGGGGCGGTAGTTGGCCGGGTTGGAGCGGTCACCTTTCTTGGGAATAGGGTGAATTACCGCTTTTTTCCAACCAGAGGGCACAGTGCCACACTTCAGGGACATTTTGAAGAGCTTTGTCAAAACTGGAACTATTTCCGCAGCACACCTCTGCAATACCAGGGCAGGTATTCCATCAGGTCCACTAGCTTTGTTAACATCGAGCCCCCGTATGACGTGGAGTACATCCCGATGCCGGATCCTCAGCTTTTTCATATAGAAGCCGCAGTGAGGAACCGACGGCGGAACAGCACCCCCGTCGTCGAGGGTCGAGTTTTCCGCAAACATTTTCCCTAAAAGGTTTGCCTTTTCAGTGGCGGTGTTTGCTAGTGAGCCGTCAGGTCTGGTAAGAGGTGGCAAACTGGGTTTGCAAAAATTTTGACCTATTGAGCCCGCAAGCGACCAGAATGCTCTGCTGCCATGCGGGCAGGCAGCCAGTTTTTTGCTGATCTGCAGGTCGTGTTCGAATTTTGACCTATTGATGATTCTCTTGCATTCCTTTGCCGATTTGTTGTATGCTGATCTGCTTTCGGGCGTTCGAGATGTGTTGTAGGCTCGGTAAGCCGCGTTTTTTCGTCGAACTGCTTCGGAGCATTGTCGACTGAACCACGGCTTTGAGCCCACACCAGTTTCTTTAGTAGTCGATTGTATGAAGCCATCCATCGCCGAATTGATGACTTCACCAATCTCCTGGGCACATCTTGAAGGGTCCGAAGTCCGAAAACAAACAGCTGACCACGGAAAAGCATTGAAATGGGCCCGCATACCGAACCAATCTGCTGACCTATAGTGCCACACTTTTCTCCTCAGCCTCTCATTGGTTGGTCTGAGGCTAACGGGGATTGATGTCGTCACTAGGCAGTGGTCAGATGATCCCAGAGGCGCTGTGACGTCAATCTTATAACCGTGTGGCACAGTAGTTAAAAATAGGTCTAACAGATTGGAGCGGTGAGTCTGGACATCAGGAACCCTTGTAGGCTCCTGAACCAATTGCTCTAATCCGTATCAAATGGAAAAGGATTCCGCCTGTCGGCCAGCCGAGTCCGTTGGGCCTGAGAACTTCAACCATGGTTCGTTATGAACGTTGAAGTCCCCCAGAAAAACAAACTCGGCCGAAGGGTAGCGGGGTAAGAGATCATCAATAGTATCGCTCAAATGTTTGAAGAGCTCGGAAGTGTCTGATTCGCTATGGTTCGGTGAGCGGTATAGACATGCGTAGAATCTTGCCGTACTGGCAAGATTGACGCACACCCACATTACGTCGAATCTGGAGTTTTCCAGACTCAATAGTCGCACACAGTTGACGTCAGCTCGACTATAGAGGCGGACTGCTCCTTTCAGTCGGAATTTGCTTGCGAGGGTAAAGCCCGGGCAGTCCAGATAGGAGGAGTCTGGCGGCTCGGCTATCTGAGTTTCGGATAGGAAAAGAAGGTTGGGACGTTGGGACAAAAGATGGTGATGGACGGAATTTAAATTTGTGTGCAGGCCGCGAATGTTGGCAAAATTTACCAACAGTTTTGGCCCGCACCGGGGACGCCTGCTACTCGCCGCTGTAAAGATGTTAAGTTTGTTTTTATGTATATTCATGATTTTATTTTATTTTTTTGTTTTTTTTTGTATTTAAGGGTATGAAGTGAAAGGAAGGTCTGGAATGGAAAGGTATGAGGGGTGGGTAGGAATATGGGGTTCAGGCTGTCCAGGAGTGATGAGCATTTGGTTCCAGCCCACCCACTGCGGTGCTAGGCGATAGGCTGGGAGAGTCCGGCTGGAGAGGGCATCCAATGCGCCCCAAACGCTGCTGCTGGGTCCCCTCCGGTCACGAACCGGCACAACAGCAGTGGCGGGGTTTTTTCACTCGCTGATGGGGCAGCCCACCCTTAGTCGTGAGCCTGAGGGTCGGGCCCCTGTACTATCGAGCGGCCCGGACAGCGGTAACCGGTTATAAAGGGTCTCCCTCAACCAGCATCTCCCAACCGGCCCGCCACGCAGAAGGTGGGCCGACGCACCCGCCACCAAGACCCGGGCAAACCTTAACCCATGAACCCGGGCACCCCTGCTAAGTCACCAAACGTAGCGAACCACTTGGGGTGACCTGTGGCAGAGGTGTTGGTCATCCAATAAATGGTTCCCAGGGCGGCGGTACCCATTCCCGCCTACCAAATTAAAAGAGGCGTAGTAAAGAGGCTGGAGTATTATTGTAGTGGGTGAAGGTCGTACACAATAATGATACGTGATCTTGTAGTGATATTTATTGGGGAGCTGCTATTAACCAAAGAGGGACAATAGTATGCATCGCCTTTTATAGCATCTCGCATGCATGCCATCTCACTTGCACTTACACACATTCATACAAACACCATAGGAATGAACAAAGGGATCTGGTGAAACCATAAAAGATCGTATATAATCTGAAATTGGTTAAAAGTATGTGTTTGATACCCGTTTGGTATTTAAAATGGACTGTATTTAAATGAAAAGAAAATATATGTATATATATACACGGAGAGAGGAATGGATGTCTTTACCTGGTGATGATGTTTGTTTCTTTTGTAGTTTTTAATGTTGGCTTCATGAACATTCCATGCATTACCCAAAGTTTAGTTGTACACATCTTAAACGATTGCCTTTAATGTTGGATTTTCACAACACGAACTCTGTTCACATTCATCATGCGACAATAATGAACTTGGGGATGATATTTGCACTATTTAATGGGCTTTTCACGAGATAAAAGCAAAATAACATGCACTCCCAATTGTAGAAAATTTTAAATCGTAAAAAAACGACATAATATGTGTTAGTAACAAATGAACAACACTTCTTCATTTTCAAAATTTTCAACACGGTCTTCATTTTCAAAATTTTGTTTTTTTGAAAGGAACAATGGAAAATACAAAATAAATTTGAATAGAAACTGGGATGTGGAATAATCACAAAACTGTTTCAATATTATACAGTATGCCTTACGTCTCCGACGACTCCCCATTGAACTGCCAAGGCTGGTAGTCCTGCCTTGTGCCTTTCCTCACAGATCCTCTCCATCACGGAGTTGGCCATGCCGTAGTTGGTCTGCCCAGCGTTTCCTCTCCCACAGGACACGCTGGAGAAGATCACAAACTGACTGAAATAGAAGATTACTTAATAAGACTCAATTAATAGATTAGGAAAAAAAAGAAGATAATATAGATATAATAGATGTTAATACTGAATTTAAAATATGAGATCGACATAAATTAGGTCACAATGGCCGAGTGGATTGAGGCGTTGTCCGGGTAAAGGTCATTCCATCTACCGGCACGTAACGTGCCAGACACATAGCGTACAAGACACGGCTAAATTAGTTTCGTACATTGTGTATAAAGACGTTCACATCAGTAGCGTACCGGTACAGACTCGGAACGGCAGAATATATAGTGCGCTTGCGCAGTTCAGTGAAAAATGGCGCCGCATCCACAGCTGATCGCGACAATTCACGTAAAAAGCCGTGTGAATTCGATTTAAGTTCGTATGAAATATAATTCGCTTTTGAAATGGAACAAAATTTTAATCGGGTTCATAAATCTGCGTGTCATAATCAGCTGTTGATGCGCCGCCATTGTTCTCACTGTCGCCATTATACTGTTTTTGCCAATCACGGTGCCGGTATATTGTTCCCTTGGAACGAAAAGGTTTTATCTGCCATTTTTATGAAACTGAGATACTGAGGTTCAAAATTCAAACAAGTGAAATTGGACTATTTTAAGTTTTATGAAACTTTGCGTAAAGTCAGATATTGAACAAAATGTCAGTTATAACTTTGTAGTCCCAAGAAACGATAGTAAATACTCGCATCCGGGCCACGCTACGAGTCTGTGCCGGTAGATGTGAACAGAGCACGTGAACACGTAGCGTGACAGAAACGTCTCAATTATTTTCATACATTATCTATGAAAACGTTTAAATCATAGCGTAGCGTTTCCTCGCAGTAACTTATCATCTATGTTTAATTATTTTTACTACACAATATAGTTGCTAAGCAAATAAACATCATACAAACACGCCAATAAACGCTGAACACATCTGGTAACGGTCAATTTACAATTAAAAAGTCAGTCGGTGTGATCATTGTTTTGGCGGTGAGAATCGTAAACCAAAGCACCCCTAGAATCTTCATCGATAACTAACAATTTGAGTAACTTACTTAAGTTCGGGACACATTTTCCTGGACTCATTATCCAAGAACTTGGTTGCTCTAGCCTTAGGTCCAAAAGACGTGTTAAACGTTTCTGCAGTTTGGTTTTGAATTAGAGCATCCTTCAGTATGACAGCGAGGTTGAAGATGGCTCTCACGGGAGCCAGAGTGTTTGCAGTCTTTAAAAGAGAGATGCACCCCGCCTGGGTAGTGATGTCATCCTTGGATATAATCGTTTCCACTCCGTAGTTTTTCCAAGCCCTGCAAGTCAAAATATTTTAAATTAACAAAAACTTTTTCAAGTCTCACTGAAATTAAACCAATCTGTTATTGGCAGGTTAACTCCTCACCTGATCCTGGCTGACTGATATCCAGTGGAAATTCCCTTTCTCGAGTTGAGGACCAATTTTTTTGCTCCTCTAAGCACCAACCAATCTACCAACTCCAGGCCAAATCCTCCCAATCCTCCAGCAATGACATACGAGTATTCGGAAGTGCATATATACCTGGGAAAATTCACATCTTCTGTTACACATTGCTTTAATTAAATTATTTTAACAGATAACATGTCTTTTTTTTAAATGTACATATATACCTGGGAATGGCTTGGACGTGGAGATGTTTAGGTTTGATGATGCTTTCTGTTTCTTCTTCCCTTATCTTTAGCAGCACCTTGCCGATGTGTTTACCGGCTGCCATGAACCGGAAGGCCTTTTCTACATCATCTGTTCCAAAAACAACACGACAAAGTGGTTTTATGCAACCATTCTTGATGCCATCACTTAGTATTTTTTGAAGTTCCTGTAAAATAAACATTTATTAGCAATGATGTATGGATGTGTAGGGTAATAATTTTATAAATAAAAGCCCCTTAAATCGGCTGCAAATGGTCAATTAAAAAAAACGCAATAAATGCATTCCTTGTGGTAAGAAATTTCAGAGATTTACTTAGTTGCACTATATAACTTCCACTATTGTGGCAAGATTCCGGACATATTTAATGACGGCCTCGAGAAATTTAATAATTTCTTTAATGAGTTTTGTAAGCTTACTGGAAATAATACAATATAAATTTGTTATTATTTTGTACTGTTTAATCTTGTAATAATCTGTTTTTTCACTTGCCCTTACTTGACTTCACTTTTGACCTTAACTTTATTTTCTCTTGTTTTTTTATTGTTGTTTTTTTTTTCATTATTTCTGGCTTTCCCCCCTCAAGGGTGTTCTTGGCCATCATTTAAAATTATTGAGAAATGAAAGGTGAATTTAAATATTAATTTAATTTAAAGAGGCAAATTTCAAAATTATAATGAAAATTGGAGTCGAGTTCAGATTTAGAAGAGATGAGATGTTGAATGGAGGGGAGGCAATTTTAGATAAGGCTTGATAGAAGAGAGGATATTTGTTTAGAGAGGGACAACCAAAAAGTATGTGATCTAAAGTTCCCACTTCTAGACCACAGAATGTACAATCTGGGGAGTCAAAGACGTGAATTTTAAAAAGATGGGAAGGAACGGAACAATGTCCGATCCTCATTCGAATGAATGAAGAAATTTCTTTTTTGGAAAAATGAGGGAATTGCTGAAACCACGGTTTTGATGGAATAGTCCTTTGTATTGAGGAATAGCAGGCTCCCTTGGATTGACTAGCAATGTGCCAATACTCCGACCAAACATTACGGGATCTATCTTTGATGATGGAAAAAATGTCAGATAGGGGAATGTGGTTTACGAGGGTAACAGGGTTTGACGCTTCTTGTTTTGCCAAGGCATCCGCAATATCATTACCCATAATACCAACATGGAATCCAAATCAGAGTTACAGTTTTACCAGTGCTTTGAATGGAGGCTATCATCTCTCGAATAAGGCATACAAAGTGATAATCAGGATGAAGAAGAGGACTGGATTTAAGTTTTTGGAGGGAACTGAGAGAGTTAGAAAGAACGAGGGAATGTTCAAAATTATTTTTGATTATATATTTGAGAGATTCTATTATTGCAATGCACTCGGTTGAAAATATTGAAAATTGATTTGAAATTGAATGAAATATTCTGTCATTAGAATTATTGTGGTAAACGTTAATACCGTTACCGTTAATAACGTTAATACAATTTGGTAGGCGGGAATGGGTACCGCCGCCCTGGGAACCATTTATTGGATGACCAACACCTCTGCCACAGGTCACCCCAAGTGGTTCGCTACGTTTGGTGACTTAGCAGGGGTGCCCGGGTTCATGGGTTAAGGTTTGCCCGGGTCTTGGTGGCGGGTGCGTCGGCCCACCTTCTGCGTGGCGGGCCGGTTGGGAGATGCTGGTTGAGGGAGACCCTTTACAACCGGTTACCGCTGTCCGGGCCGCTCGATAGTACAGGGGCCCGACCCTCAGGCTCACGACTAAGGGTGGGCTGCCCCATCAGCGAGTGAAAAAACCCCGCCACTGCTGTTGTGCCGGTTCGTGACCGGAGGGGACCCAGCAGCAGCGTTTGGGGCGCATTGGATGCCCTCTCCAGCCGGACTCTCCCAGCCTATCGCCTAGCACCGCAGTGGGTGGGCTGGAACCAAACGCTCATCACTCCTGGACAGCCTGAACCCCAGATTCCTACCCACCCCTCATACCTTTCCTTTCCAGACCTTTCCTTTCACCTCCAACCCGGCCAACTACCGCCCCATAGCGATCACATCAGTTCTGTCCAAAGTGATGGAACGTGTGATCAACGACAAACTACTCACATACCTCGAGAAGAACAAAATTATCAACGACCGTCAATACGGATTCCGGCGGAACCGCTCGTGCGGTGATCTTCTCGCGTATGTGACGCATGTTTGGGGGCGGTGCCTGGAACGTCACGGTGAGACCCAAACGGTGGCACTAGACATATCCAAGGCCTTTGACCGGGTCTGGCACCGAGGACTTGTCAATAAATTGCATTCTTACGGACTTCCCGCATCCCTGTGTACGTGGATTGCTGACTTTTTAAGGGATAGGTCGATTCAGGCGGTTGCTGACGGTTTCACCTCTTCCTCGCACTCCATAAATGCTGGCGTCCCACAGGGATCGGTTCTGTCTCCGACTTTGTTTTTGTTGCACATCAATGACCTTTTGACATGTGCACCGATTCATTGTTACGCGGATGACAGTACAGTTCATGATAGCTTTTTGTTTGACAAGCCCCCAAAGGGCACACAAACTCCAACGGCTCGGAGGGCTTTGAAGCAGAGAATGGACGGTTATCTCGAGAGTATTTCCTCCTGGGGTAAAAATAATCTCGTCGAATTTAATGTTTCAAAGACCCAATCCTGTCTGATTACGTCTAAAAGGGATCCAAATGATAATCTAGTCTCCTTCAACGGAAGCAATCTTCCAAACAGGCCTTCCATTGATATGCTTGGTGTAACTATAAGTGACCAGCTCAGGTACGGGGGCTCCATCGAAGCCAGAGTAAAGTTGGCCTCTCAGAAGCTGGGCGTACTGTACAGGGCCCGCAGATACTTTAATAGTACACAACTGCTCACCCTGTACAAATCGCAAGTGCGCCCTATTGTCGAATTTGGCAGCCATCTCTGGTCTGGAGCCCCAAAATACCTGAAAAAAACCCTTGACTCTGTGCAGAAACGGGCGGTCCGTTTGATAGATTCCCCAATCTTAACAAACGGACTGCAATCTTTAGAGCACAGGCGTCAGGTAGGTATGCTGTCCTTGTTCTATCGGTATTACAATGGAAGATGCTCTGAGGAACTAGCGTCATTGATCCCTTCGGCACCGGTGCGTAGTCGGGATACACGCCAAACGCGCGCCCAACATTTGTACACAGTTGACACTTGTCACATGAGAACGGGTCGCTTCTACGATTCGTTCTTAGGTTCAACAGCTCGGCTGTGGAACGAACTGCCGGCCTCTGTGTTTCCTCCCTCCTACAACATGGGACTCTTCAAGACCCATGTTCACTCCTTCCTCTCCACAAAAAGACCCTCCACACAGCATCCCCAAAGATGACATAGGCCCTGAGGGAAATTATTTTCTTCAGGGCCTCCTGTGTGGAGTAAATATAAAAAAAAAAAAAAACCTATACCACAGTTAGGAGAGTCGGGAGATTTGGATCCATCAGTAAATAAAAGAGAAAAGTTGGGCCATTTAGATGAAATAATGTCATTGAACATATTATTGACAGTTCGGGCCGGGAGATTGGAATGACTTTTAAGGATTCCGATCCCTTCTATTATTGTTGGGGATAGGGTGACGTGACTATATTTTACTTTGTATAAGGGAAGTAGATCATTTTGGATGATGTGAAGCTCTGAGAGAGACTTAACATTTTTACAGATGTCAGGAAGAGGTTTAGTTGAAGCTCTGATTGTAGATGAATGGGTTGAGTCAATGAACAACGAGACGCTGGGGATAACCTGATGACATTTAGAATTTAAACATTTAAGAACAAATTTGTCAGCAAATAGTTGACGCCTTAAATAAAGAGGAGGATCAGATCATTCTACTTGAAGGGAATTGATGGGTGACGATTGCATCGCTCCAGTTATAATTCGCAAAGATTTAGATTGAATTTTGTCTAATTTATCAAGTACATTTTTTGAGGCAGTACTAAAAAGTGGGCAGGCATAATCGAGATGCCTTCGAATAAGTGCATTGTAAAGCAACTTAATGCAAGTAAGGCGAGCTCCCCACCAAACGCCAGATAATGATCTGATGATATTTATTTTTTTTCGCATTTAGTAACTAAATTAAAAAAGATACCTTAGCTATTATTAAATAATAATTAATAACATACTGCAAGTTATCATGTTGTTGATATGAACCCTGTTCAGTTACAAGTGATTCATTTTATAAACATCTGTTCAGTTTGGTTGTAGGTATATACATATATTGGTGATTATTGGTGTTGTGTGAGGATAAAATTGATATATTGTAATTTACTTGTGTTCTTATATCCGATGTTATTTTTACTTTATTTAGTATTTTCTGTAAATACTTTTTGCCCACGGGTACTGGACCCTTAGTTTGTTATTATAATTAAATTTTTAAGTGAAAACCTATCATTAGATATTATATGTATTTTTTATAAGTTGATTATTTTATAATGTAAAAAATCTGTTGGTTTTCCTAAATAAAAAAAAAAAATTTATTAAAATGGGAAGACCATTTAAGTTTCCTGTCAAATGTTACTCCCAAAAATTTTACTTCAGAAGCGTTGGGGATTGGAGAATTTATAAATAAAATTTGAACGGGGGGGTTTTTATGGCGGTTTGGGAAGGTGACACACTGAGTCTTTTGGATTGAAAGTTCAAAACCATTTAACGTGAGCCATGTGCAAAGGCCATTCATGGCTTCGTTAAGATATTTGACGGCGAGAGGGATGATTTTGGATAATAAGAAAGCTATGTCATCTGCGAACTCAATAACTTTTACTTGTGGGGAAATAGTGACATGCATATCATATGTGTATATATTATAAAGTAAGGGGGACAATACATCGCCTTGTGGTGAACCCTTCCAAACAGACCTACATTGAGGAGAAATATCTGGAAGTTCAATGAAAATTTTTCTATCTAGAAATAGATTAATAATAGATTGGACAAACATGGGGGGAAGGCCAAGGCCTAGAAGTTTTTTTTTCAGGATTGGGATGGAAAATTGTCAAAGGCGCCTTCTATATCCTTAAAGACGGCAAGACAAACTTCCTGTTTAGAAATTGATAAATTAATATCAGTGCTGATGATGGAAAGGTTATCTTGAGTGGATTTTTTTTCCTAAATCCAAATTGAGATGGAGAGAGAAGCTGTTTACTCTCGACAAAAAATTGTAATCGGTTTTTAATTAATTTTTCATAAAGTTTACTGAGGGTGGATAAAAGAGCGATTGGCCTGTACTTGGATCCAGAATTTGGTGATTTGTTTGTTTTTAAAATAGGGATGATTATTTGACAACTCCAGTCATCAGGCATTATACCAGTCTGTAAGATTTTATTTTAGATGCTTAAGAAGTGGTTTAGAACATTATCATTACTATTTTTGATTATGCTGTAAGGTATACCATCTCTGCCTGGAGATGAGTCCTTGACTATTGATAAACAATTTTTTAGCTCAATTAAGGTGAATGGAGAGTCTAGCCAAAGATTAGACATAAGAGTATTATAGATAGGCGTTATTTCATCTAAGTTAGGTACAGAAGGGGGGGGGGGCAATTTTGTCCAAGAATTCATCTATCCATTTAGAATGAGACGTTCGAGGAGATGGTGAACTGAAGGAGGATCTAAATCTTCGGATCATAGACCAAACTTCCGAAATTGGAGTGTTCGGAGATACTGAACTGCAGAAGTTGTTTTTTTCCAATCAACCATCCGAATCTTTTTTTTGACCTCAATACCCTTTTGGCATTGGATTCAGCGTTTTTGTATATAAAATAGTTCTCCATAGTCATATTGTAACGATAGGAAAGTGATTTAGCTTTCCGAATTCTTACTATTTTGGAACATTCCTCATCCCACCAGGGAGTTGGAGGGAGTATTTTGAGAGATTTAGTTTAGGGGGAGGATTTGATTTATTTATTGCAGTTATGAGCATTGATTTGAAGTTATTATAGTCATCTTTGACGTAAAATATATCGGTGGCTGGTAAATTTAGTAGGAACTTGTCCATATGAGAGTTAAATTCATCCCATTTGGTGTGTTTCGTTTTAATCTTTGTCGACATATGAGACTTGTCCGATTGGAAAGAAGTTTGATAAGTAATGGTGATCGGGAAATGATCACTGGAGCAAGGGTCGGGGGACACCACCCACGAGGAGAGAGAAGCCGGACTAGTAGAACGTATCGAGAGATCCACTGCACTGGGGTTTGTGCTGGGGCGTGAGATCCTAGTAGGAGATCCGTCATTCAGGAGGAAAGGAAAAGGTTGGATTGATCTAGGAGGAAATCCATCACACTTCGACCATCTTGGTCGGAGAAAGCAGAACCCCAGACGGGGGAACGGGCATTAAAATCGCCTTATATAAAGAAAGAAGGACTTAGTTGACTTACAATTTGCAACCAAGTTTGTTTATTGAAGTGGGCTGTTGGGGGAAGATAGACTGAAATAAAAGATATGTCCTTTATTTTAGCTGCAACCATTTGGAAGTCAGCATTGGGGGGTTTGATATTATTTATTGGGGAAAATGATATGGATTTTTTAATAAAAAGGGCAGCACCGCCACCCGTACCTTTCGGGCGGTCGTCGCGGAGGCAGAAATACCCTCCCACATTAAAGTGGGTGGATGAAGTAAACAAAGTCTCCGAGATAGCAGCCAAAGAAATAAAGTTGGAATTTAATAGGTTAAGGAGATCAAATTTGTTAGAAATAGCACTTCGGCTATTCCACTGAAGTATTCTGACATCCTGAAGAGTCATTTTGAATAAATGATTTTAATGTGGAAATAATAGTAGCAGCGTTGGACGGTAGATTAGTTTGAGAAGAAATAAGGTCAATTAGAAGCATAATAAGAGTTTGGATAAATGAAGAATTGTCTTGGGAGAGTTTTTCAGAAAGTTTTAGAGAGTTCATTGAGGACGGATTATAATTATTTGCACACCCATTCGTGGCATTTGAAAGAGATGAACCATTGAGATTTAAGAGCAGTGAGTTGTGTTGTTGCTGATCATATCCAGGAGCCGGCTTAGAGAAAGCGTTTTTGTATGTGACTTTAGTTGAACGAGAAGAAGTTGTTGTAGAGGAGGGAAGAGGGTTGGATGAGGAGTTGCTGGATAAAGCCTCAGCAAATGATTTTTTGACAGGCGGGAATAGTTTAGAAGCCTGCAGAAAAGACAAGTTCTGAGAGGCCATAGAAATTTTAATATTTTTCTGGCGAGATTGTTCTGGACAAGAAGTGTTGATAGCTGTATGTGAGCCTGAGCAGTTAAAACATTTGGGTCAGGAGGAAGTAGGACAGTTGCGTGGTTTTCTTCACATTTAAAACATCTGGGTTGAGATCTGCATGCAGCTTTGGTATGACCAAAGCGGCAGCAATTGAAATATTGAGTAGTGGGATAAGTATACTGGTAATGAGTTGAAGAATAAATATATATGGGAGGGAAGAGATTGACCTTCAAAGGTGATAACGACAGATTGAGAGGGCTTCCAGAAAATTATACCCTCAGAGGAGTCCTTGTAATTTAGCCTCCTGGCTTTTATGGGATTGCCAATGTGTTGGGGGGTTGAAAGTGAAGACAAAATTTCTGAGATGGACAGATCGGTCGAGATACCTCTGACCAGGCCCATGTGAGTGACATTGAAAGTAGGGATATATGCCTTGAACTTTGAATTAGATGAAATGAAGATATTTTTGATGAAACTGTTGGCAGCTGACCCTGAGAGGAATTCGACGGAGATTCGGAAGCGACCCTCGGCTTTTACACCTCCAGGCTTGATTGAAAGATTCTTGCTATTTGATAAGAATTTGACAAATTCAAGAGAGTGGATGGTTTTTCCTTGCTCAGTTTTTTAGGCGTATACTATGAATGGGCCACGGGAATGAGGAGAATAAAAGTTTGTTGGAGGAAGTTGAGAAAGTGCTGGTGGGGACTGTGAAGTCGAAGGCGAGTCAAGTTTTATTGGGGAAGAAGGAGTAAATTTCCTTTTTTTGGTAGAAGTCAAAATGACAGAATCACTGTCAGAAATTTCTACATTTTCCCCGTCTGGGGAGTCCGGAGAGGGATCTGGGGGCTTTGTAGGGGAGGGAAATCTTCCTCCATTATTCACAACAGTAAACAACTACAATGATAGTATGGAAAATGACAGAAGTAAAAAAAGTTTATAACTATCTGGAAATCAGCAGCGAAAAATGACTCCAGGAAAATCAGGAGGGAGAAGAAACCTCAAGGCACAACACACTACACTTTTTTTCTGCCAGAAAACAAAAAAGAATGGTAAAAATATTAATTTTCGATAGAGCAAAACAAAACAACTGATGACAGCCAAATGTTATTGTTGCAATCTTTATTGTTGTTCTTGTTTCACATACTTATTGTGTCATACAAATTTTTGTACGCGGTTTTAAATGGTTGGTATTTATTTTTTTGTTTTTTATTTGTATTAGTTTTATCTTATCCTTCTTTCTAATCTCACGGTTAGCCAAATCAGTTTACATAAAAATAAGTTTTGGTACACAATCAACCTTACTATAGAAACTACCACTTTATATTCGTTAAAAGATGTTTTTGTTACACATTCTACAAAGATTGTACACAGTTTATTCAGAATTATTACAAATAAAAATGTCTCGCAACAGTGCAGTTTTCAGACCTATACGCATGCGCGTCATGCATTCCAGTTTTCCCGCTAATGACTGAGTTGGTTTGTCACGTGTGATTACAATCATTTTTTTAATAATTATTACTATTCTGATGACCAATTCACTATTATATTAGTATAATTTAATATATTTATAATGATATTTTCCTTGTGATTTGAATGACAGTCAATTAAAACACAATTGAGTTTCTCTGTAATGAAAGAAACGACATTTAATGTTATTAAGTGTTATGTCAATTCCTTTATCACAATCACAATAGCAATTACAAATTATTTAAATTATTCCCATCAATCTGCCTTGTCACAACCCATAGATTATTTTTACTATGTCACCATAGATTACGAAATATCGAGTTGACTGTGTAGGTACTGTGGCGCACATCCAGCCAGTCCACGACACACACAGCCACAATGACGAGACAAGCTCGGCATTGCCTTGAATTAAAGAAAATTATATTTTTATTTACATCTCCCCCCCTAGGGAAGACAATAAACCCCAACCTATTAAATATCCTCTTGTTGGTTCATTAATGCAAGTACTGGAGTTAACTTTGAGATGTGGAAAATCTTGTAAATTGAGTTTGATAATTTTTTATAATTTTGTAGGGTCCGATTCTCAATTCGTCTAGCTTCTTCCTATTAAGTTTGTTTCCATTCTCCACAAAAACAATATCACCAACGTTGAAGTTGAAGTGTCTCCTGCTTTTATCGTAAATTATCTTGTTGTAATTATGTGACTTCATAGTATTTTCCAGAGCTTTTTTTCTGTCTTGCATCAAACTGATGTCGGTCTTCTTAAGTTTTAACTCATTTGGCAAAATCGTAACATCTGTGCCGTTAAGTAGATAATGTGGCGCATATCCTGTGACAGTGTGCTCCGTTTTATTATAGATTTTTAGACAATTATGTGCTATAGTTGTCCAAACTACTTTTGAGTCATTTTCGTTAATTTTGCATCTAATTTTATTGACCAGTGTTTGGTTCAATCTTTCATTTAATCCATTTGAGAAAGGTGAGTTTACTGCAGTAAAAATTATTGGAATACTATTTTCATCCAAATTTTTTTTGAATTCTCTAGAATATTGGTCTCCCGGGTATTGGTCTGAGAGTATCATGCCGATGTCATTAGTTTCTGTGGAATTTACGAGTTTAATGAAATCATTGGTATTTTGAGTTCTTGATGTCAAAATATATGCAAACCTCGTAAAATGGTCTGATAGCAAGTGCGAGTATCTCTTTGTTGACCGTGAACCCCCAAAACCGCCTATTGTATCAATGGAACATATTTCAAAAGGTTTTGTTGCGGGACCCAAGTAGGACATCAATCCATATTTGTTTTGACCTCTTGATTTGTTCTTGTGGCTGTTTTAGGATAGCTCCCACTCCTAGTATACTAGCATCTGTGTATATATGATAGGCAGGTTCGGGTCAAATATGGTTAATATTGGTTGAGAACATAAAATTTGTTTCATCTCATCAAATGACTCTTGGCATGCCATAGTCCAATCAAAGGTTTGACCTTTCCTCAAAAGATTATGCAACGGATCCAATTTCATTGCTATTTTTGGCACATATTTATGGTAAAAGTTTATTTTTCCCAAAAATTGTCGTACGATTTTCTGCGTTTTTGGGGTCGGAAAGTTTCTTATTGATATCAAGTTATCTTTCAGAGGTCTAACTGAATTATTTTGTATTATGTGACCCAAATATTTAACCGAGTCAGCTGCGAACGTGCATTTTGTAAACTTCAGTCTTAAGCCTTCACTTTCAATCGCTTGAAACAGCTGTGTTAGATGTTTGACATGATCTGAGAAAGTTTTTGAAAAAACCAGGATGTCATCTATGTAATTTACTGTGAAATCTCCGAGTTTGTGTTTCCGTATTATGTTA
This sequence comes from Hesperophylax consimilis, assembly GCF_061612785.1. Classification (NCBI taxonomy): domain Eukaryota; kingdom Metazoa; phylum Arthropoda; class Insecta; order Trichoptera; family Limnephilidae; genus Hesperophylax; species Hesperophylax consimilis. The sequence goes on from NC_142857.1 coordinate 6,994,407, forward strand.
CACATTATCCTCTGAAATATTGCTGGTGCGGTTTTTAAGCCGAATGGCAAACATGACCATTGGTAATGTCCTTCTTGAGTGACGAAAGCAGTTTTGTGCCTGTCTGTGACTCGCAGAGGAATTGACCAAAATGCTGAGTTCAAGTCTAGTGTTGAGAAAAACTTACAATCTCTTGTTTTTACCATCAGGTCTTCAATAAACGGGAACGGCTGTGATTGAGGGACAACAATTTTATTTAAATCTCTGAAATCTATGCACAATCTAGATTTTTTGTTTTCATCTTTTTTATAAGCCAATGTAACTGGAGCTGCAAATGGACTATATGATTCTTCTATTATATTTTTTTATAGTAATATTGCAATCTGTTTTTCAATCTCTTTTTTATCTTCGATTGTGCAACGATACGGTATTTTATTGCAATATTTTTCCACTAACAAATCAATGTGTGCTTCATAATCTTTTACCTTTCCAATGTCATATTTGTCCTTTGCAAATACAGATTTATTCTTCACTATTAATTCATCAATCACTTTTTGTTGATCAAAGTCTAGATGATTTATATAAGTAATGAAGTTTTTTTTTGTAAAATTTTCATTGAAGTTTATTAAATTATTAGATTGGGTTTGATTATAAACTATTTCATTTGTTTGTGTTAGAGCTTTCTGACTGATTTCTAAGTTTTCATGTTGAATTAAGCTAAATTTTTGTATGCAATCAAGTCCAATTAAAAAATCGTAATCAACATTTTCTTTGTCTATTACAAAGACATCCATATTTTTTTCAATGTTAAAAATAGTTACATCCAGTGATATCATACCAATTGCCTTTTTAACGCCATTAATTGTTTTTAAGTTAGTATTGTTCGAATAACCTGTTTTTTCATTGTTTATCTTCAATATGGAGAACATTAAATGTCGTTTTATAATGATATTTTCCTTGTGATTTGAATGACAGTCAATTAAAACACAATTGAGTTTCTCTGTAATGAAAGAAACGACATTTAATGTTATAAATTCTTATGTCAATTCCTTTATCACAATACGATACTGTCTTACTGTTTGAAGGCAACAATTGGTCAGCTGTATTTAAAAAAGCTGAAAAAAATATTAACTTAGTTAAAAAATGGTTAGATATAAACACGCTTACCCTTAACACGAAAAAAACAAAATATATCACTTCAAGCATCAATACTGCAGGCCAACCTAATGATGATTACTCCATAAAAATACATAACTGTACGAATTCCAATGTATGCAATGAGTGCCCCTGTATAGAGCGAACTCCACAGATGAAGTACCTCGGCCTCACCATTGACCCATACCTCAAATGGAATATACATACTCAGATCATTGCGAATAAAATTAGGAAAACAATACATTTCTTCAGATCCGTAAGGAACTTCCTTAACTTACAAATTCTAAAACGATTTATTTTGCATTAACCCAATCTATCATTGAGTATGGTATGATTGCATGGGGAGGGGGTACTTCATCAGCTCTAGATCCTGTTGAAAAGGCGCAGAAAACAATTATGAAAATTATTCTCAAACTTCCTCAAACTAAAAACAGTAACTTAATTTTCAACATAATGAGAGTATTTGATGTTCGACAGATCTATGTAAAAACTATCCTCATGAATCTCTTTAAAAACAAACACGTGCTTTACGAAAAAAAAACTAACTTTAGATTTACGCGTAATTCAAACAAAGACATGTTGCAAGTTCCAGCACTTTCTTCCACCTTTGGTCAACGTAGCTTTGGCTACTTTGCCACAAAGATCTTCAACATGCTCCCGGAAAATATTAAAGAGAGTCAAACACGGAAAGAGTTTTAAAAAAATGTTAAAATTTGGATTTATTCAAATGATCGAGCCTACACTAGTGCCCTCACCCAAACGCCTTGTCATTGACAGTTATTGCAGTATGTACGGTGCTAAAACTTACTATATATACGTATTGTGTAAATGCAAACAATAATGAAAAGTAACCAAATGCCTTGTCACAGTGAGTTATTATAGTATGTATTGTGTTTAAACTTATTCTATCTGTATCTTCAATATGTAAACAATAATGTAACCTAAAATAATGGATTGCTGTATGGGAACCACATTTACATATTAGCAAACCATAGACTAAATGGAGAAATAATTAACTAAAAATTCTGCCTCAATACAGGTTCGCCTAGTGAGGCAGGTTATGCACAACCTAAAATATAGTATATTATGCCATTTCTATATAACACTCTTACATTCATATATATTTTTTCTTATATTAGAAACTGCCGTATTATTGTAACATTATTCTTCCAACAATTTCATTGTTTCTAACTTACATATAATTATACAACTTACTAATGATATATTATATATATTCTGTAATTTTTTGATGAAATAAAAAAATTAAAAAAAAAAAAAAAAAAAAATCACAATAGCAATTACAAATTATTTAAATTATTCCCATCAATCTGCCTTGTCACAACCCATAGATTATTTTTACTATGTCACCATAGATTACGAAATATCGAGTCGACTGTGTAGGTACTGTGGCGCACATCCAGCCAGTCCACGACACACACAGCCACAATGACGAGACAAGCTCGGCATTGCCTTGAATTAAAGAAAATTATATTTTTCTTTACATATTTACTGTTATTTTGTTTCAGTTGAATCCATTAATAATGTCATATTGTGAATAATATAGTTTCATCTTATCGAAAAAGCGATCCTATTTATTATTCTTTAACTGACGGTTACCGTGTGAATTTAGTATTTTTTTAAAGTGTATGTTATTAATAACATAAATACTTTATGCATGTTTAGGTAAATACAAAGTCCAAAAAAATTAACGTTTATATTGGTGACAAAATTGATCCAAAATGTCTGATTTTTTGGTTAGTCTCTGAGAATTGTTATTATAATATTTGATCATTTTTAATTTTATGAACGAGATTAAAAGTGAAGTGACAGTTATCTTGCGAAATCTATAAACAAAAGGGCGGTGTTATTTCTATAGTTATTTATCTGAAAATTTTCGATTAAAAATATGTTTTTTGAGATTTTTAAAAACTTTTTTCATGTTTGAAATTAAAATGATGCATTTTTTAATCATTATAGTATATTTCAAATACATCAAAAGAAAGACAAGACAAATCTAAAAGGTAATTTTATTTGGTTTCTAAAATAGTATTTTCTACGATATCTATAAAATGAATAACAAAATAGAACATTTAATATATTTTTAGAATTTTGCAATTCATATCTTTTCATGAACTATTTTATGTCAGTTTCTATTTTTACGTTTAAATTAGTGTGTTTTCACATACCAAACCTGGTCCGCCATCAATAGGTTAAGATGCTCCCATAGCCGCTGCGCCCACATGATGGGGCCTTAAAGAGTCGGATGTAATGTGTGAATGTGGTGCGGTGCTGACCACCGAACATGTGGTCAACGAATGCCCGCTCCATTCATTCCCCGGCGGGATTGATGAGGTTCACATGGCAACGCCTGAGGCCCCTAGAATGGCTCGCAGACCTAGATGTCCCCTCTGACCCCCCCCCCCACAATACGAAAGAAGAAGAAGACATACACAGTCGTTTACCAATTGAATAAATTTTCACGACGTTTTTTACTAAGACCGATAGTGTTTATTACCTGTTTATCTTTGTGATCCCGGTCCATAAGGGTGTCCAGCATCACGCCATGGAAGGAACACTCCCGCGAGAAGAAATGCATCCCCAGCGAAGAATTGTTGACGATATCGAACTTGCCGATTTCAAGGAAGCGTCCCCTGTAGCCGAGGCAGCGCACTGAGGCCTGTCGATAAAAAATCATGATGTTATATGAAGACCAGGTGTTAGGAAATTAAAATTTTTCCAGGATATTGTAAATTACTCGTTGCTGAATATTTTCATGAATAAGATCACGTTTTGATGCATAATCAAAAAAAATAATTTATATTTCACCTGAAGCTTATCATCAGCCAGAGAGTTAAGAACGATGTCAACTCCCTTTCCATTGGTCTGTCTCATCACCAGTTCCTCAAATGAAGTGTCACGGGAATTGCCAATGTGTTGATCTAATGTTAAAAAAATTCAAAATTTTGGTAAAAATGATAAAAAATTTGAAGATAAAGTACAAGCACTATGAACCATAATTGCACTACATTTTAAAAAATTCTCAAAAATTCTTTTCTTGTATGACGACACTTAACCTTACAAGTTTACAAAGAGGATATCCTTAACAGAACCGTACCATTCAAAAACACAGCAAATCTCAGGCAAAAATACATTTTACCAATTCCGATTTGTAAAAAAATTTTGGGTCAACAAAACTACAAATACATTGGAACAAATTTCTTCAATAAATTGCCAGAAAATATAAGATCACTCAATGATAAATTCAAAGCATTCAAAACGCAATTAAATTTTTTTAGTGAAAACCTTAACTAAAAAAATATAATAATAAAAAAAAAATAATCTAAAAACATTAAAAAAATAATACCTCATCTATTAATAAATAATAAAAAAAAAACATGGTAAAAAGTGGTTAAATTTTAATTTTAATAGATTTTCATACCTACCTTTACATATTATTTAATATTTTTTATATTTATACTTACACCTTTTTAGTTATTTCATACTTTTTTATTTCTATCTTTAAATAATAAAAATAAAATTAAATATGTAACTTCAAAAAAAAAATTAACAACCTGTTACCGAAACATTTTCAATATATAAGAACGTGCAATGAAATCAGACTACCAAGAAAGGACAAAGATAAATCGCAAACTGGGCTGCTGGAAACCATAAAAATACACCGAAGAATAATTCAAACTAGATTGCATGAACCACGTTGAGCAAAATAAAATGTAATAGTGTGTAAATTATAAATTGTTAACTTAAATGTACAAATGACTAGTGAAAAAATCCATTAAGATCTATCACAACTGGAGATTGTAGAGAAATATTACGAATGATACCCAGCTAAGATTACCTGTTAGTGTCGGGAAGACTTTTTTGATGAAGGCTCTCTTCTCGGCAGTACCGACGGTGGTGTAGATCGTACATCCGTAGAAGAGACACACGTGAATAGCAGCCTGGCCCACTCCACCGGAGCCTGCGTGGATCAGCACTGTGGAGCCAGGCTGCATATTGCCTTTCAACATCTGAAAATCACAGGATTTTGGAATGTTATGGGCATTTCCACTAAAAGTAAAAAAAAACGTCAAAAGTGACTTGGCTTACAACGATGCAATAAAACTCACCAGTGCGTAGTAGACAGTAGCATAAACTATCGGGACAGTGGCACCTTCCTCCAACGACCACTTCTCGGGAATTGGCCAAAGCAGGTCTTTATCCATTGTGACCAGATTGGACATAGCGCCATTGGCAATTATACCCATTACTCGAGATCCGCTGAAAAACGTCACTATGATAATTAATTTTATAGTCAAAGTGTCAATTAAATTGTTGTAATGCTGGGAGATAACTGGGTGAGAGTAACTTGAAATGAGATATCAGGGGTTGTAAAATTAAGCACGGTGAATTGGTACCCTAAATTAAAACCTTTGAATAATCTCTGTGACATAAAAATGCTGCTTTTGTTCACCTTCGGTCATTTGTAATACCGGTAAAACAAAAAATATGATACCCCTAATGAAAGACAGTTCGAGCCGCTTAGAAACGTTAAACTCAATCAGTTTTACACAACCCAGCAAATTGCTAATCTATATATGTATATAAAAAATGAATATCTCTTGGTTTATCCCCTATAAACTCAAAAACTACTTGACCAATCTCGAGGTTGAAGACCCTTGAGGAAGACATGGTACAATCGAGTGAAACAAATACGTGAATAAAACCTCTCTGTTCTTCCAGAAAACTCCATCCCCTGTACACACTCCTGGGCCAGTCGCCCTTTGGCTACTGTCTCCGGAGGAATCCTGCCCGTGGCTGTCATCACGTCACGGAAATTAAGGGCGGCATAGTAGACCTGTTGACATAAGAAGTCAAATTAATCTTTGAGTAGTATTTACATTATTACATGTTGTGTAGTTTTTACGTTGGTAGGAAAAATATACTCACATGAACAATCTGCTTGTCTTTTCTTGGATTCAAGTTCCCCTGAATCCACCTCAGGCTTGACATATCTCCACGGGATGTAACATTCACAAAGGCGTGATCCGTCAACACTGTTCCAATGTCTTCAATGAGCAAGTGCCGGTAAGTTCCCCATTCACCCTGTAAACGTCAAAGAGTACAGTTGATGTTAATGAGTTTACAATAAATAGATAATTTTATCTTTACAATTATGTTATTTACTGAAAAAATTAAGCTGTATTAAAAACATAAAATATGAAGTACGAAAGAAAGGAAGAAGTAAGTAAAATACAGTTCTTAGGAGACATGCTCTCTTCATAAAAGGTCCGTACCCTTTCAAATATCTAACCATGAACTCCATAAGCAAATGGGACAAAATACTGGATGACAGGATGCTGTTCAGTGCATTGAACATTTTGAAAACATTTTTCAGAATTGATGTTGTGAGTATTGCGTTTGCCTTTGATTTGGCTGAGCTATAAGGAAATGGTTCGTTCATACATAGCACAGGCTTGTCTATGTAAAACAGCTGTTGAATATCTAATAAAAAACTTTCAAGATAAGGATCTGAAGGGTGAGTGGGATTTGGTATTTTAACATAACTCTGAATATGAGTTTTTAACACTAAAGTCTATAGTAATAGCATCTATCCCTATGGAAGTTAATTTACGTTACTAATCCGTAATAATCTGACAAGAGAACCCTTAAAATCCCTACACACATTCTTACACGGTTCAAACATAAAGTGCCTGGAACGAGGTGAATTCTGATCGCTGGACTTATCAAATGTAAGATTTTTGACTTAAAATCAAGAATTTTTTTTTAGGAAATCATCACTTCATTATCATCATCAACTACATCTTATTTATTCTACTATGTTACTAAATAATGTTCTTGGTACACACATTTTTAAAAACGTTAACACCCAAATATTTTTGGAGCTGTCTTTTGTACAATTCTAGATCCGGATTGAAGTCTGGAGCATTAGGGTCTACAACATCAATACATAAGACTTTTTCTCCTCCAGGTTCTCTTCTTAGGCAGTTGACAAGACCCAGTATTCCATTGAGTGGTTCCTTCTGAGCAATAAGCACCAAATTATCCATTTCCCTGATTGACGACTTCAACTTATCAAGCCATGTAAATTTCTCATCTATACCCTTAATTTCGAAAAAATTGGCATGTCTGGCTTTTGCTTTTCTTTTGAACAGTACCAATCTTTCTTGGCCTACGTTTATTGAGCTGATGATATCCAGATTGTTTGGAACAGCGTCAGGATTAAACTCGAGGTCTTCACGTGAAATAAGAAAACCATTTTCTTTCAGTGTTCCGAGGGCTTGCTGGAGAACCTGCGACATAAATATGAAAGTATTTTTGATAAAGAACGGTCTGAGGGGTTTTTTAATCTCTATTCTGAGAAGAACTTATCAAAACTCTCTTCATTCATATCTGTATTAAGCTACGCATTGGGTGCTGGTCTCTGGCGGAGAAAAGACCGAACAGACAAGAATCGGATATTTTTGAGAAAGAATTATACTTACCTCTCCTCTCTTAAATAGTTTTGTTCCGACAAAAATTGCTACGTTGGTTTCTCCTGACACCTTAGTGGTATCAACCATTATTCCTGGTCCCAAGTCCAGATCTTTGTCCCCTGTCAGAACAAGCATATCCGCCTGGATTAGCGGAGTGTCTTCAAGAGACGCCAGGATGGATGCGGCCAGGGGAGTGCTTCCCTCAATAGTCGCGGCATCCACAAGCTCCAGTACCCTTACTTTAATGCTGGGGAGATTTTCAAGAACCAGTTGGGTGCAGATTCTGATGGCTTCGCCAGTCTGTTGATTTTTTCATAGGTTTAGCAAAATACCTTACACAATTTAATATGACAATATAAAATACTATTACTTATTTAAAATTTGTATTATCCCTAACGTTAACCAATATCATTATCTCGGCTATGCCATTTTTGCATTCTCATATGGCAGATTTGTTGATTGTAGAGTAGTTCGTTGTGTAGTCTCTGTATTTGCCTGGTTACCAAATACTCCATAACTTTCCTTTTGACCGCCTCTCACCATTCTCACTTAAAACCTACCACAAATGAGGATATCTCAATCAGACTGGCTTTAGAAAGCTGCTGAGACTTGTGCGGCATCCATATAAAGAAACAAAAACAGCGTTCGCGCTCCACGGTGATCTTCTCGAGTCCTTTGATTTTAGAATAAAAAAGCAACACAGAACTGAGGTTCATCAATAGCCTCTCGCAATTGAGCACCCGACGCAAAGCTACCAACTAACAAATAAATAATTAACGAAATCAAGGGAGACTACAATGGTGTGATCGGGCCTTGCTAGTTGCTAGTTGGAAGCGGCTCAAGTGCGATGTGCGGCCCTTCTGGAGGCAACTAATTTTTATAAACTCTCGGGCTGGTATCCCTTTGGGTGGTCTCACCGAGAGTGTAAAGCAGGCATATCAAAATTAAAAAAAAAAACGAATAGGTTTTAAAAATTAATGGAAATTTGTACCTTTAATTGAATCTTCGGGAAAAGTGGTACAAATGTGTGCTTTTCTACAACAGGTAAATCGAGAGGATTTCTCCTGGTGATGGGAGCGGCCTCTAGCCCCTTTATCTCTACACCGCCAGACCTACAATTATTTTGATACAATATAAGTAAATACGTAGGTATATTAAAGTCCAAAAAAAGATGACAATTTCACACTTGAAAAAAGATTTTAATTTCAAGAAGCTTCCAATAGAACGATTCAAAGGCATCGAAACTGCTGAGAATATTTTAATACAAAAGATTTTTAAGTTGAACCAAAATGAACCGTACCTTATGATATTAACTTTTTCATTAATGATCACGGGTACAGTCTTAATTTCGGCATCGGGAATAGCTGCCATGATTGCGTAGTGTTCCGATGAATCAATTGAGATTTTCTCTATTCTAGTGGGAACGAACAGTCCCCTACTGTCGAGGGTGAGGATCTTCGTCTGCATTAGAGTGTCCAGAAAAGTGACCCAATTGTTGGTCCAGTTTACCAATCCATTGCAGCCATCTATGGAGCAGCTTTCAACGCCACGGAACAGACCCCTTGAACCAAAGAAATGTGCATTAGGGGAAGGAGCATAGAGAAACTTAAATCGTATAAGTACCGGCTTTCTCTTTGGGATGTTGGTGCAGAGTGTTAAGGAATTGTAAAATAAACAATTCACATGGTATACGTTGACTGAGCACTGATTTGTTACGCTAACTGTTTGTATCATGTTTATCTATATTTAATAAATATTAGTGCGGAGTGGTAGTTTAATTCAAATTTTGTAAATCGAATGATTTATACCTCGTGGAAAGGAATGTGAGCTTACAGTTGTACATTAGGTATTTTATTTATTTATTAAATGCCCTAGTGGGATTTTCTTTAAAAAATACAAGCATTTTGTATCAGAGTAAACACTTAAAAATTAATACAATAAAGAAGAATGTAAACATAATGGCAAAAATGAATCCTCACGCATATAATTGAATTTAAAAGATTAAACAAAACAAAATAGTAGAAGCGGAGAAATTATATGGGTACATAGGTCTATTTGGGTCTAGAATAATAAAAGTGATAGAATATACAACATTTGTACTGATTAGTTTTCAAATGAAATATATCACCCAGATCAGAATATTTGTTTCCGAGATTGTGAAGTCTCGGAGTCGGAGAATTTTGGTAAGCTAGTGTCCTGGTGTTATTGAAGTAAAAAGGTAAGAAATGTCGGCATGATTTTTTGGAAACATAGATATTGATACATTGAAGTAATTTGGGACAGTCAATTTTCAAGTGTAGTATTCTTTGTAACAGTATGAAAACTGTGATTATTCTTCTTTCTCAAAGTTTCAATAGAGACATTTTTGTGATATTAGAGATATTATTGTGCAATGTTAAATTAAGTGGCGTGATTTTAAATAAATAAATTCTCAATATCTTTTTATTACACATACTTTAGATCAAGTATAAGTTTCTCATGATTATAATATGGATTCATAATGTCTTTACAACTTTTATTTGCGTTTCCTTTTGCAAATACTACTGTTATTCGCGCGATGGTTAAATACAAGAAGGACATTCTGGTGCCAACAAATCACCTCAGTGACGAAAAACTTAACCCATTTTAGAGAAGAAACCTCTTCCAAAGAAAATAAATGTGAAAAACAACGTCTTTAATATTTGTAGCCAGCACAACAACCGGGGCTTTGGGAAAGCTATTTTTTTTTTGTATTTACCTAAAAAAGCATAGAAACATGCAACCTATGGAGTACACACACCCATTTCCTTTACATAACATGAGTCTTGTATTTTTATGTGGAAAATCTACCTTCTAGATTAAACGCTATGTTTATTTAGTAGTAACGCAAGAAGGTAGTTCCAGCTACCAGCATTGAGTGCACATTAAATTGTGGGAAGGAAATACAGCAGTGCCTTAAGTGCTCGTCTACCAATAGCAGACAGTGGCCTTAGATCTCCAGCACGGCGACAGTCCGAGCTAGTTGGAATTGACACATTCTGATCTTGATTGCCGACCATACGACCGTTACGATCGTGTTTGTTATCCACATTCTCATTAATATATATATATATATATATATATTTTATATTAATCCTACACAGGAGGCAGGAAAATAATTTCCTTCAAGGCCAGTCATATTTGGAGATCATGGTGTTGACTAATTGTAAAAAAACTTGCAAATCACTTTACACGCGTTCTTATTTGATTTAGTTGCAACTTTTGACACCTATAAAATAATGACTTACGTGTAATTGTATCCTCTTAGTCGTAGTTCCTTGTAGATATCCTTTTTACTAAGATTATTGATGGAATCTTCATCGGCTTCCAATCTTCCCTCTATCGGCTCTCGAATTTGACAGAAGTCCCGATAGACACCTTCTTTCTGGTGGATTTTACCAGTCACTATTGCTGTTCCTCCTTCAGTGATCTATTTAGGTTTTAACAAATTCCAAAATATTATTGTACTTCATAATACTCTGTTAACTGACGTAATTGACGTAACTGACGTAATTGAAGTAACTGACGTAATTGACGTTACTGACGTAATTGACGTAACTGACGTAATTTTTTTAATTGCGTTGGTACGAATCTGTTATAGGTAGCATATCATTAGAAGTATTTTTTGAAATAAAAGAATCAGCACAATATAAATGTCAATAGTAATTATTATTGATTGAATCTTGCTAATTTATAACAAGTTTGTGTCAAGTACAGGGTTTTCCAATAAGCGGTGTTATTTTAATATTCAATCGTAAAAGATCAATGGTTTCGTTGCTTGTGTGGCACGTTACACCTTCTTGTTGAAAGTAAACGTTGTCCAAATCAATACCATCCAATTCTGGCCATAAAAAATCATTAATCATCTCTCGATAGCGCAATCCATTCACCGTAACTGTTGCTCCAGCCTCATTTTCGAAAAAGTAAGGTCCAATGACTCCGCCGGACCATAAACCGCACCAAACAGTCACACGTTGAGGATAAAGAGGCTTTTCAACAATAACTTTTGGGTTTTCCAAGCCCCACATGCGACAATTTTGCTTGTTGACGAAGCCACCGAGGTGGAAATGGGCCTCATCACTCAAGATGATTTGCATTTGATTCACTCAAATGAATTTTAATAATTTCAATGTGTTGTTGAAGCGTGTATCGTTCCATTTTTATTAATAGCGTAGTTTTTACTTGTCAAATGTTAAAAAATGATAGCTTTTTATTTAATTTTTATTCTTTTGTGATGAAATTTGAGATTTAAATGTAAAGCTAGGTGTTTTCTCTTTCTAACACCGTTTAGAAAATTTGTAACCATGGCATTAATGGAGACACAACAATTTTTATGAGATCATACAAGCTGTTCCCAAAAACAAAAAAATTAGCTTAAATCGACAAACTTATGCATCATGTGGATGTAAGAAAATTAACCTCGAAATTCCCACTGCCCTTTTGTATCATGATGGTGAACTCTAACGCGCCCTCCTTGGGGATGTTAGTAGCTCTTTGGAAGCGCACATCCTCAAACACCACCGCCACTTCCTGGTACTCCTTCCCTTTCATCATTGCCAGCGTCTCCCACACCATCTGCAGATACCCTGTGGCTGGGTACAAGTTGCGCCCTGCATAAGCAAATAATGGTTTTATTCATGATTTCTCAATATAGGTAATACACAGGAGGCTGTGTGCTGAAGAAAGGAATGATGGTGAGAAGATATCTGTTAGTCAGTGTGTCCAGGAATGACGGACGTACAGTCAAGAGAGTGTGATTGGAGAGGTTAAAAGGTCTCCCACAACTATTTTTTCTCGATCCAGCCCGTCACACAGTATGTGAGCAGACGTATCTACCACCAAGACCTAGACAAACCTCATTCTAATAAACTCTAATAATACTAATAACTTCATTAAATAGAAAATAAATTGTTTCTTTACCATCCACGACGTGTCCACTCATGAATTCCATATCTTCATCAGATATGTCTTTCTTTATTAACCTCTCGCCCTTCGATAAAACCCTCTGGTTACGGAATGATGACACAAACCTGTAATGAATGGGGAACGTATTAATAAGCAAAAATATTTTTTTATTACAGTTTTATTAGAGTTCCAATATTTCATCATTTTTCAAAGCGTGAATAGTTGGAACGAGAGTATTTTTCAAAAGACTTCGATTTAGGCTTTAACAATAAGGAATTCAAATCAATTTTTAATTTTTTTTTAACTAACCAACCTTGCTTAAATACCAGAATACATGTATTATTTTTTCAACAAATTTCGATTTCGTAGTTAAAATAGTTTACAAAGTTTGCATTTTTAAAAGCCTGACGAGGTACGCGTGACGCCATAAGCAGGGTACTCACCAAGAGTGTAGCATGTAACGTAACTGATACTGTATCGATCTGCAAGTGGGTACGGCTCGTCCACGGTAACCGCGTATCCAGCTACGAGCTCCCGGATCCGCCGTTAGTGCTCGCAGTGTGCTCGCAGTGTGCTCGCAGTGAAACCGCCGTCAGCGGGTCGCTGCGAGCACACTGCGCTCCACCCGCGACAGGCTCGCAGTAGGCTCGCGCCTACGTACTCACTTGATACAGTATCAGATACGTTACATGTTACACGGTTAGGTGAGTACCCTGCTATAAGTGCTTCGGTTTTGTCGGTTGACAGTAATGTCAATCCCATTCGGGTGGTATGAAATAAAGGAATCCCAATTCAAATATTTCCAAAAACCGTGAATTATTTTTAAATATTTTTTTCACCACAGTAGTCATTTATCCGTGTACTAGTTAGTCTACACAGCTCAACTTCGCACAAAACTTTCCGCATTATAATGCTTGCGGCCGACCTACCCGTAAGGTAGCCGTGTAAGACCTATACAAACCCGTCGCGTTTATGTTTATTACGGTTTCAATCGATTTTAAATTACGATTTATTAATTCTGTGTTGTAATTATAAAAGAAATATTACGAAAAAAGTTTTTCCTGTGTTTTTCTGTGATGTAGATTGACCAGATTTTAAATTATTATTTTTTTATTATGAAACCGTACAAGCATCCCAACTGTTCCCGACCGTCTGGAGCCAGCAATAATATGGCATCCCTAATTGGGGTATGCTGTGAGGCTGAATGTATCGGGGAGAGGAAGGAGATGGGAAAGAGGAAAGTTGGAAAGGACCTGGCTATTCGGATCTGGTCATAAATACGGCCAAAGCCATTTCAAGCAACGTTTCATTTCTGAATGATGGTCTTACAACAGGGCGATACTAAGAGTATCTTCCAATATGGAACCAGCCGCAAATATACTGCAAATTATTTTAATTGTGAAATAACACAAATTAATCAAATAAACTTTATTTTCGCTCGCCGTGGTTTGAACCCACTACCTCTAGCTTGCAGGTCTCGACCTCGGCGGCCGTCAAAGGCGTGACTAGGAGTGGTTGGAGGAGATAGAATTTGCGGTGAATGGGAGCATATCTTAGATGGGACTGTTAGATTATTAAGGATTTTTTTTTCTAAAGCTAATTAGTAATTTGTAAAAATTAAAAAAATTAATCAAACAAAATTTATTTACGAACCCGCGACCTCCCGCTTGCTAGTCGAGAGTCTTACCCCCCGAACATGGACGCCGTCGTTTCCTGCTTTTTCTACGAGTTTCTACGAAAATCGTGTATATGAGTATAATATATAATATAATACAATACAAAATAATATATAAATTACCAGTCTACTCTGTGATCCCACTCCACCAGGTGAGACAGCATTGGGGTTCCTGCAGACACTGGAAAATCCACTTTGGGGTAAAGGCTGGCCAGTTTGGGGTTCAGTCCTAGCAGGTACAGTCTAAAAAAAATAAAATTTGTATGCAACGGCGTTGGTTATAATAACTCTACATGGAAGCCCATGAGGTATCTACAAGATTTCATTCAGGTTACCCCAAGATTTCCGTATTGTTTTCATAAGGTTTACACCAGGTGTTTCTTACGGCCTGTGTTATCTTTGAGATGATCTTTTGAGGATAAAAATCTTTCTCTTTTTGATCCATGTTTTATAAGAGAGGAACTTAATATTTGAAAATCAGTCCACAGCTGAGCTGTTGAAGATAGTCTTAAAAACCACCAATTTTCGTGCAACATTTGTATGACAAGATTTTATGGTATCTCTCAGCTGAGTACTTGTGATAAAGGACTTACATCAAATGGTGGATTCTGAATTCTCGTAACTGAACTAAAGAAATCCAATATGTCACAATTCAAACAATTATTCCATTAGGTCCTTAATAGTATTATTAATGTTCGAAACATATAAAGCATGGGAGGTGTCATCCATTCGGGAGTAGGATGTTATCTACTGACATTCTCAAGAACATATTATAGTCTAAAAGTAATTTCTACACTGCAAAATGATGCTTTTTTTAATTAAGAAAATACCCACTGGCCTATGGCCGTGAGCAAGAACTCCGTAGTATTGTTCCCTTTCTGAGTCAGTGCAACGTGGCTGCAATTCTTCTTGAGAGATTTTTTAAGAATAGTCTGAAGGAAGCCATCAGGTCCAATCTCTATCGTGATGGCATTGCTATGGATCAAGTGAGATGTCTCCTCGAAGAGCACAGGACTCTAAAATCAAAGCAAAATAATTTGACATTAAATAGATTTATTAGTACAAAATACACAACCACCAAAGATATTCTATTTAAAAAAGAGCCTGCAGAACCGTGACGAATACTGGAAAGTCTATATTCTGTCTGGATTGAACCTTCCTACCCAGAAACTGGAGTCGGTAATTCTACCAACCAATCAAAAAACCGATTGGATAAGACTTACTATTTAAAATTGGATTGTTTTTACAATTAAAAAACTTTAAAAAATTCTAATCAATAACAAAAACCCATGACCAAAACTTCACTATTTCTCACCAATACATTGTTGGTGTGGTATTCCGCCGAAGAGTGCTTGGCTTGCTCTCCTCCCCAGAGGTTCTGTGGGACGGAGGTAGAAACCCATCGGTTGGACCTCAGTTTTGGTTCTGGGATAACTCGTTGAAGGAATTCGAGAAGATTTTTACCTATATGAACAGGTAAAATATGAATTTAGAGGTCCATTAAAGCGTGAAGGTCTCAGTAGGTGACTGAGTAATCTGTAACACAATGTAATTAGCAGAGATGTGCAAAATGGGTACCCGAAACCATTTGAAATGCAAAATGGAAATGGGTCAAAATTTTTCCATTTGAAAATGCAAAATGCAAAATGGTTTTTAGAAAAGCATTTCAAATGCAAAATACCTATTTTCAAAATGCATTGAAAATGCAAAATGGTTTCTCAGGTCAAACAATTAAAATAATCATAGAATTTTCAAACAATTTTGTCATTTAATAATGGATATCAATGTAGAACAAACACATGATGGTAAATCCAAAAACACCCCGACTACAGATTATGAAACCACAAAAAATTTGCGCGGCACTAATATTGCCAACGTAAAAACATAGAAACTGCTATCTAAAATTTTACATTACAGCGTCATGGCCCCATGTTCAGTATTTGAATCAGTATTTTTTGAAATGGTATCACTCAATTATCAGGGCTCCTACCAGGGAGCAACTTGACAAATGTAAATTATCTCTCATAGCGAGGTTGAGGACCGACTGATATTTGGGGCTTATGAAAAAAAGATGAGTGGAGATAGTAGGAAGAATGTTGCAAAAAAGCATTTCAAATGGAAAATGCATTGAGAAAAGCATTTAAAATGCAAAATGGAAAATACCCATTTTGCATTTTGCATTTCCATTTGAAATGGATTTATTTGAAATAAAGAACATCTCTGGTAATTAGACCATATGAAAGGGGTCTTTCGCTTTATAATATCAAAAGGTAAATGACTCACCAGCCTCCGTTTTATATCTGGGGTGATACGCAATATTGGAGAACGGCACATCCTTGGTGAATACTCCACTTCTCTGCAAATGTGGCAAAAAAATCTTCATGGTTTCCTCTGGACCGGAGATGGTGCAGGATTCTGAGCTGTTATGGAAAGTCACCTCTATGTCGGCAGGACAAAACGCTTTCACCTGTTTTAAAATACGTAATAAATTGTAATTTTTAATTTGTCATTTCACGTCTTTGGATGTCCCGTTGTTATGAAATGAACTTTCTCAAAATTAAAACATTTAACCCCGCAATATTTATTTAAATCAAATACTTTGTATATTTATATATTTTCACATGGTAACCACATGGTTGCGTTCAAAGGGGGTGTTAACCACGAACGGGGGGAGGCGGGGCTAGGCCGCCAGTCTCCAGGTCCGAAGAAGGGCAGAACTCTCTTGGTTTCCAGCTTTCGATAGAACCGGTCGTTGTTTTGCTTTTCCTCTTGGAATTCGAGATTTGCTTTGCAAAACAGTTTTGAAAGTGTTTGCCACCAAAAAATTAAGTACTAGTATATTTCGAGTTAGTGTTTGCCGTTATCACCAGCCGGGTCCTACTGCTGCCACCCTGGAAGCCTACAGGAGTCCCGCCCTATGGTATCGTTCCAATTTTATTCTGTTTGTTTCTGTCTCTGCTTTCTTCCAATAAAGCATTTTTCATTATTTTAAACGTCCAAAAAGAGATTTAAGCTTTTCCTACACGTAGATTTAAGTGCTATAATATAAGTCTTCTTGAAGGCATTTTTGTAGCACAATACTTAGATTGTTTTATTTCCAAGATATCCCTTGTTCTATCAATCTATAGGAGGCGGCTGTTCTCTCTCTATTCAAACGAACTGAAGACACGAAACCCGCTTGAGCTAGCCTGGTAGTCGTGAATATTGTATATTTATAGCACACGGTTCGAAGCTGTTGAAACGTATTATCCAACACCGTGTATGCTGATATTATATTAAATTAATATAAGCCGCCAAAACAACAGTAGTTTTCAATAGAGTTCAATGAGAATGTTCCTGATTTGCTGATATATCAAATTTACTGGGTTGTAACCTAGTCGCCGATCTCATCACACTTTATCAAACGTTGAACACAAAAAAAATTACGCATCTGCATCAGCATCCGCATCTGCATCCTCGTCCACATCCGCTTCTTTTACGCAATATAAATACATTTAAGTTGTCCAGAGATGAATCGGATTATAATTTTCATTAGCGTTATTTATCATTGATTCAAAGTACGAAATAAATCAGCCACAGTAACAGAGGCGGTTTTCTCTAATCTGCGGATGTTCAGTGAACCCCCAAAGAATAAATACGCAAAACAAGACTCACTTGGATTATAATATTGTTAAAGTTTAACTACACTAGTCCACAGTAAAAAATCCGCCGGGATGAATAAACACCCCGTTAACAACTCCGCAGTAAAAAAAGCCACCATTTATAATGCGGTCCGGCTCGGTTTCCGAAACGAGCGAGGAAATCAAAAAACTTAAGGTATGTTTCATACAACGTTAGGTCTATTCCGAACGGTGCTAGAAGGTATAGGTAGGCCAAAGTTGTACTGGAAACCTATTACCGAACGTATTCGGGTGACAAATATATTTTCTCTGCGTCGCGTCAGTGGGATTCAAACATAGGCACTTACGCAGATATTCACACCCCTATATTAATATTACCTACATCGCAATATTAATTTCCGTTTTCAAAATTATTGTACAGATTCCCAAGCCACAAATATAGTAATCAGGTAGCTCCAGGAACAGCGTACTACTTTCAAGTACCGTCCGACTTGACCAGTGAGTTCTCTACCTTTACCTTAAAGCTTGGTAGCTCTCGACAACGGCCAACTCGTCCTGTAGGTTCTAGGATGTCTTAGGTACTGTAGTACCTTAGCTCTTAGTACTAGGTACTACAGTAGTACCTGGCACTGGCCAGCTGGAGCAGTGGCAGCGGCATATTTTGAATGTTATACCAGTACTAGAATTCTCTAGTGTAGTAGGCACTTGTTGATATTTGTTTACGATTACTAATGATAATAATGCTTCTTTTGTTTTTATTTTTTTCATACATTTGTTACTAAAATTTTGTTTATTTTTGTCTACCGGTCTCGAAACGTCCGTGTCATAAACTTTTCTTTTTTTGTTTAAATTTAATTTAATGTTGTTATTATTTTAAATTTACATATATGTATTTTTTTAAATGATATTATTGTAAAGCTGCACATCTTGATACAGGAATGCCCTAGTGAGATGTGCAGAGTATGCTTTTTATGTAAAAACTGTTTTTTGAATTAAATAAATAAATAAATTACTTTTAAACTTTATAAAACATGTGCTAATTCTAATTCTCATTGTGCTAATGTGAAAAATGTAAAAGAATTAACACATTTGAGTGACTCAATATATTCGATGAAGAAGAAAAACTGCTCACACAAGCCGATTTTCTTTCCTTTTTAAAATCACTTTAATGTTGAACTCCCAATGATCTAAACAACGATACAGTGCTATCGGTTGCTGATAAGTTACGGAACTTTTTAAATTAACTTCTGGTAACACAATATCTATGTAGAATAAAATTCTCTTTTTGTTGAAGTTCTACTTTAATATGTTGAATAATATTATTTTTCATTTTACAGAAAAAGTCAGAATAAACAAGTTCTGATATGCAGTTATTATTATCGCGACAACTATCGTATTATTGCGGAATCACATTTGTATATTCCCGTTATCCTTAGGCAGAATATGGGAAATAACTTATTTCAATTTATTTATCAATATATAATTATTTACGGTTTTTCCATTTTGCATTTTATTTTCGTGATGCTCATTAAGATGTTCGGTGTGTCACAAAAATTAACATATAAAAGCCCAGATGGGCGTGAAATTCTAAATAAATACTTAAATTATGCGTCACAGCTGTTTCGCTTTCTGAAGACTGAAAAAAATCAAATAAAAATGAAGTTGTACTAATTAAGTTTGATAAGAATCAGCAAAAGTTTTCTAATGCCAACTGGCTTATTTTCCATACACAATACTAATTAACGGCATATTACCTGCTGATATCCCAAGCCAACATCCACCATGGCTCCTTTGATTGATGACGCATTGAGACTGACCAAGCCCCTGGAGTAGGCAGTGAGAATCACCTGTTCTTGAGTAAGGCAACCATCGGCGTAGGCGCAACCTAACTCCCCCACTCCGTGTCCTGTAGGGAAATCAGGGTTAGTTAAAAACAAATTCAATTTGAACCCACACAGAGACCATCACAGAGGATATTCAGATTGATAGACTAGCTACTGGCTCAAACTAGCCCGTCAGAGAAAGGGGAACAAACCAAGTGCGAGGAGCGTCGAGGTGGCGTGACCTTCTCCCTTTCTGTAATTTGTAAATAAATCAAGATTACAGTAAACAGACAACTCGCATTTAAATATAACAATTTAGTGCATGAATATAAAAACCGATTTCGAATTACTAGTCTTTTTTACAATGGCGCCCAATATGCTGGTTGCGTAAAAAACTTAACTACTAATCCCAAATCGGGAGAAAAGTTCGGGCTCGTTTAAAAAATAGAATATTTTGTTACACTTTTTAGTTAGGCACTTACAAATGTGTTATAATTTACCCAACTCACTCATTTTTAGAGCGCTACGTAACCACGTTACGGTTTTTTAAGCGTTTTTAATGAACCTTCCAATCCTACGCGGTAAAGTCCCCCACCATGCCGCAAACTGTTGACTTACTTCAGCGAACTTTGCTTTTTTGCGCAGGTTTGGTTATTTCAATGTGCGCTCTTTGGCGGTCAATGTACGACTGATATCGTAGTTTATTCAAAGCATTCTCGAGCCCTCCTCGTGCCACAAATATGGTCATGTGGTTTGCCATCAGCTCGTCGAGATGATATCAGGATTTCATGTTAGGATAAGTATCAATTTGGATTTACAGAGAGAAAGAAGATATAAATTCGCAATATGTCATAAAATTATTTTTTGAGAATCGATTATTCCAAGAGATCCTTTATAACAGAACTTCCGTTCGGAACTCAAATCTGCATTTTTATTTCATAAAATTTGGAATACTAAAAATGTTTTTTAGCTGTATACAGGAGAATCCAGAAAAATAATTTCCCTCAAGGCCTACGTCTTATTTTGGATGCCATATGGAGGGTCCTTTAAACAAAATTCATATAAGTGAGGGAATGATCGACCACCAAAAGGGCTTCTCGTCAATAAGCCCGCAGTATATATAAAAAAAAATCAGTGACCTAAACCCAGGCGACTGGATACTACAACACTTCCTCCAGGCATAATGAAGGAAGACAACAGAGAACAGTCAGGTGTCTTAGTTGCATTAGTTGCGGAATCTCCAAGGGATGTTATGGGAATGATGGTATTGACGATGTGATAGCTTACCAATTATAAAATCTGGTTTGATTCCTATAGCTTCGAGGACGTCACATAGGCCAATCTGTATAGAAACTATGCCCACCATAGAATGGAGGATGTTGTCAAATACTTTAGGGCTAGGGTCCGTGATGATTTTGGTAATATCCAAACCCTTTGGTTTTAATATTCTGTGAACCCTGGAAACGAATTGTTTAAAACTGTCTGTAGTTATCACAAATTATTGAAAAATACTTACAGGGCAAGCATTATAATTTTGTTTATTAATTTAAACGCCCTGACTGGCTCCTACATGATACATATTTTATATGATTTAGTGCATAATGCAGTGACAACAAAAGGTTTTTATTATTAAATCCACAACAAAATAAATAGCCAAAAAATTAACATAAAACATGGTAAATTATTATGGCGTTATCGTGATGTATTTTTGGGATACTAGCCTCCCTCATTCTTTAGCCAATGTTTAAGACAGCTTTACAATGTCTATCATAATGGCAGATGTGTAGATTGTGGCGAAGTTTGTGTATAAGTATGTTGAAGCTATACCCTGTTGATTGTGGCAATTTTATTCGGGTTGGTATTTTAGTCTTCTTAATTAGGTATATTAATGTGGTTTTCGGCGCTCAGTTTTAGCGTAGTCGTCAAAAACCATATTTCAAGAACTATTAAGCTTAGCCCCGCCGTATCTATTAACATTAATGGGTTTATCATAGATTTCAATTGCCTCCCTAATTAGGAGTGTTCGATGTGTTTTGGGTCTTCCAAGGATTTGAGGAATAAATCCAAAGTAACGTGCTCGGCAATTGCCGATTTGTCAGAATGGCCGAAGTTGCACGAAATTTACCGAACTGTTTTGGCGTTTAGTTTTTTTTTTGCCTGTTAATTGCCTGGAAACGATACCTGTAAATCTATTTTACACTTCTTAACGAATCAGAATGTTCAACAAATGGATTCTTTATAAGCATTCAGGCTATAGATAACATAATCTGGAAAATGTTGAAGATAATTAACTGTGAAGAATTTTAACCCCTGTGTCCTTATTAAAAGTATGATTGGTGGAAATAAGATGATTGGAAAACTCTGAAAAATTATTGTTATTTAAACATCTTAAATGTTCTGTCTTTTCAGGATTTCGGGAATAAATCAAAAGTAACGTCCTCGGTAATTGCTGATTTGTCAGGATGGCCGAATTTGTACGCAACTGTTTTGGCGTTTAGTTTTATTTTTTGCCTTTTATCTGCCTGGACATTTGAAAGCTTTCAAAGTGGTGAAAATTTGGTTTGATCGTTATGAAATATCTGTTTATCTCTTTTAAACTTCTCAACGAATTAGAATTTTCAGCAAATGGATTCTTAATAGGCATTCAGGCTATAGATAACATAATCTGGAATATGTTGAAGATAATGACTATATACCTTTCGATGGCAGCCGCAAAAACGGGCAGGGCCATGAGGTAGGTGCCCATACCGGCCCACTGCGAGCCCATCCCACTGAAGACAAACCAGATGGGTCTCTTCTCTTCTGGATTATATTTGGCTTCCCTGGATACTTTCATAATCGGAGCGTGGGGCCCTGAAATATCAAAATAAGAAAGCACTTCATGAGTCAGGAGAAAACCAAATATATTTTACTCGCATAGGTATCGCAGTGCATGTTGATGCATTTATTTTATGCGGTTATATTGAAAAGAGTTTTAGCGTAAGAAAAAACACGCTGTAAAACTTTTCAAATAACCTCACTTCTTTCTTCCTCATAAAGTATTCTGTTTATATTAGCACCGATGTATTTTATCTATTGGTCCAGAGCATATTTTGATGTACTTGTTATTTTGCTGTCCGATGATTTTTTCGATTAAAAACATTAGATGTACCTAGCGTGTCACTTGAAATACCCTTAGCCTTGTTCAGACGAGCCGTAGCAAGTATCACGTGATCCGTTGCGACGTGTGACACGATAATCAGTGGTGACCTGTGATCTGTGATGGAATTTTTTTCTTTTCAATTGAAAAAAAAAGAACAAACACCAATATCGCTTCCACATTTATAACTGAAAATATGTTCTGGAATTGATTGTTAATCATTCCGGTATATGTTGATGCATCTCGCATATTGCTGCGCAATCGTACATAATAAGACTAATTCGTACAACCTTAAATGAGCTTGTTCGCATCATTCTAATTGCGTGACCTTTACTTATGCTGACAGTCGTTTAAACAATTTTACTTACTCAAGAGTGTGTACCCTCTATAGTCGTGTAAGGGGATAGGATAGTTGTAGATGGCATGAAGCAGCCCGATTTGCTCTACGTTTACCCCTTTGGATTCCACATCATTGAGAAAACTGTCCACCGCTGGTAAAGTTCTTCCCGACACACACACCAGGCGTGGGAGACTGTCAGCTGCACTTGGTCTATTGTTAATCTGTAAAACAGCGTGAATGTGTACAAAAGATAAAAATAATGGGAGATGTGGCATGGAAGTATGCCGACTGCCGGCGAGCTACGACCAAACTGCACCGGCCAGCAAAGTGGCGGAGCCAATCAACGAGCGCTGTTCTAATTCCTTTTAATTTTGACGAAGATGGCAACGGTAACGGCGTTTTATTTCAAGGAGTGAGATGTATGATATCGATAAGATTTTTCCTTTGGGGGAAGCAGTTTTTTTTAACTACCTACTATTATTTAGGATATATATTTATTTTGACCTGAAGTACTTCAACTTAGAAGGATACAACCACGAAGCATCCTGCCGGCCGCAGGGAGCTAGACTTGATGGCGGACTCTCCATATTTCTACAAAATTCTTTAGAATACAATGTGATTGATAACATGTGCGACTCTGATAACAACTTTCTATGTATTCATGTAAACAATCTCAATCTTAAAATAGGATTAGTGTATAAAAAACCAAATACTGTTTCCAAAGACTTCGTAGAGACACTTTCCTCTCAGCTAGAAACATATAAAAGAGGTATTATATTTGGAGACTTTAACATAAATCTGCTTGATCCAACTAATACACACACTCGTAAATACACAAATACAATTAGTTTTAATAATTAAACCATTTTGAACAAAATAAACACGCAACACTATCACAGAAAATACAAACACAATCATTGATCATATACTCACTGACATAAAACTAGAATACTCATTAACGAACTGTGATAATTCAATATCCGACCACAATACTCCTCGATGTAATTCAAACATATACTAAAAACACATCTATAAAGTCGTCCCGAAAATATACACATATTGATTTTGATAATCTAAAGAATCCATCCATCCATCCAAAATCCCTTTCATCTTAATATATATATATATTTTTTTTTTAATTTGCCGGAAACCGTGGCGTTTATTGCCATTACATTTTTAATATAACAAATATGAAAGTAACCCGCCTCACTAGAAGGTTTCTGTTCTGAGGCGGGTACATATATTTGTTTACACATACATTTTTTATACAAATATAGACATATATCAATATTTACATGTAGCATTCCATAAATAGTTACATTCATAATATGAATGACGACTCGGTATTAAACTATGACAATCTTGTAAACTACCTCACAAATAAAATTAGTTATAATATCATCACTAAAATTAACACAAAAAACATAAATAACCCAGACTGGAAAACCAAAGACCCTATAAAATTAATCAACAAAAGAAACATATTACACCCGAAACTAAAAAAACAACCAAAAAACACGTTATTGAAAACAGAATTCCTAGTAGTAAGAAATAATATTACCAAGAAAAAACGAAACTTAAAACAAACACACTACGGTGATCTTTTTAAAAAATGCGAAAATAACAGTAAAAAAACCTGGAAATTCATATACAACATCATACAGAACCAATCGAATACTTTTTGTAATAAATTAATCATTAACAACGAAATAATCACAAAAAACTTAGAGATATGCGACCACTTTAACAATTTCTTTTGTAACATTGGCTCCTCCTTAGCTAATAATATACACAACAAAATCACACACAATCTAGCCAATGAAATAAAATTAGTGCATGATAGCATGGAATCATTATATCTTCAACCTAATACGGAATTAGAAATAAGTAAAATAATAAAATCCTTAAAACTAAATGCAAGCGTTGGTTATGATACACTCAAATGTAAGATAGTTCTAAGTCTCTCCACAGAATTGGTTCCTATTTTATCAAAGTTAATTAATCAGTGTCTTAAAGAGGGAGCTTTTCCAGATAGTTGCAAAATTGTAAAGGTAATACCAATTCACAAAGGTGGGTCCAAAATGAATAACTCAAATTACAGACCCATTTCTATTTTACCAATCTTATGTAAAATCTTTGAACGAGTAATCTACGATAGATTAAACAACTTTCTTTAAAAAAATCGTTCTTATATAACTAACTAACTAACTAACCATCACACCGTTTCCCCGCAGGGATAGGCAGAGAGGACGGACCGCCAAACAACTCGGTTTTGGCACACACTCCTTGCCTCGTTCACATTCATACATCGTCTCATACATACTCTTCTATTGTTCTGGCCCGACTCAAGTATCTGATTCACTTGGTCATGCCATGTCTTCCTCGGGCGTCCCCGACTTCTGCTACCATTCACATTCGCATCGTATATTCTCCTTACACTCCTTTATTCGCTCATTCGCTCTACATGACCAAACCATCTAAGCGTCCCTTTTTTGATCTTACTCATTACGCTTACATCAGCCTTGCACTCTTTTAATATCTTTTTATATAAAAAAAAACAATATGGCTTTAGGAAAAAATCAAACACCCTTGCGGCAATAAATGACTTAATCGGTAAACTTAGAAGCAGCATTGATGGTGGAAATTATATTTTATCTATACTAATTGACCTTCAAAAAGCCTTCGATACATTAAGCCATGACATACTTCTCAAGAAACTCGAGAAAATTGGATAAGTTGGTCCTGCTCTTAATCTATTCAAATCATATCTTAGCAACAGAAAGCAATTCGTTAGCATCGATAATCAACATAGCAACCACCTACCAATAAACTACGGAGTTCCGCAAGGATCCATACTAAAACCACTTCTGTTCCAAATTTATATAAATGATATCTCCTAATTAGATTTAAACAGTGATATTTTTTATGCACTTTTCTACTGGGGTAAAGATTTAAACATCTTATTAGAAAATGCACAGAGTGACTTAGACAACATTAACAGTTGGCTCCAGTCAAATATCCTAACAATGAATGTTAAAAAAACAGGATACATGATTTTAAGCTGAACTCGTAAAATAATTCCTCCTCATTTACCCTTAAAAATTGAATATAAAAACCTGCAAATCCTGATACAGGAGATATATCTTGGGCTGTGCATTAATAAACAACTTTTAAACAGCATATTCAAGATATAAAAGATAAAATCACCCCCTTAATTAGTGTATTTAGCCGGATATCATATCTGTTACAAAATAAAATTAAAAAAACGGTCTATATTATAGCCTCGTACACTCACATTTAAACTACTTGATTGAAATGTGGGGAAATGCATGTGAAACATATATAAATGAACTACAGCTAACAATGTAATTTTCTTTTATCTAGAATAAAAAAAATATGTAAGAAAAAGCTGCAGCTACGCGTAAAAAAGGTCATTTCTTACAATTGGGCAATTTTAACTGATCTTCTTTTGTTACTAACTATTTATGAATAACTATATGATTATATCATATGTTTATGCATTTGCTTATAATTTGTATTTGCATTATGCTTATTTGAGCCCTTTGGTTCAGTAATTTAAATTTGAGACTTTTTTGGTGGTTTATGCTAGCGGCGGTAAGTATTATGTACATATATACCAGCATACAAAGTTAGCGAAAGACCAAATCAGCTAGATGATAATTCTCATGACAGCATATAATCGGTAATCTAATTAAACGGCTAAGTAGTCTGACCGTCTGTGTCTAGAATGGTGATTGAAAAATCCAAAAAGTGTAATAAACTATAAATAGAATAAATAACATAAAGTAAAAAAACGTTTGTGATCGGTGCTCCATCGGAAGTGTTGTGAGGCGCGCCTCAAAATAAACGCCACGCGATCATGTCAGCTACCTTTCATTTCGATTTCGTATGGCTTCTTCAACCCCCCCCTACCTACATGAAATCATCGATCGGAGGCGGACCTTATCTCTGCCTCACTTCGTTGTTTAGCTCTTCGGGCGGAAATCCACATGTGGTCAGCCGGTAAGATGAGTTAAAAAATACTATTAAGACTACCAGTCCTAGTGAAATACGAAAATATAAATGGGTGATATTCAAATCAAAGTTACCTTAAAGCTTATGCAATTGGCCATTCGGTCGTATTTGAACGGAAATGACTTTAATAGTGTTGTTTGGAAGTATGGATACGTGTATTTTTTTCCCTTTTTTCTTTTGTTGTCATTGAATGAAATAAATTTGATAAACATCACTTTACCTTCAGTTTGTGGAAGTTCCTGAGTAAGGCATGTCCGTTGGCTCCACCGATGCCGAAGCTGTTGATCCCGGCAAACCCCTTATTCCAGAGAGTCTTCTCAGTGACCACGCTCATGCGGCCTTCAACCAGCGCGGACACTTCCTTGCGGGGGCTCTTGTAGTGCAGATTGGGCGGGATGTAGCCAGTGCCGTAGGCTATGCACATCTATTTTGAGGGAAAACCATTTTAAGGGAAAACAATTTTGAGGGAAAATAGTTTTGACGAAACTTTTTTGAGAGAAATCTTTTATAAGGAAAATTGTTTGGAGGGAAAATGGTTTTGAGGTAAAGTTACAGAGAGGGAAAATAAAATTTTTTAAGAAAACTAAACTAAACTAAAAGGCGCCACTATTTTGAGAGATGACTATACTGAGGAAAAACTATGCTGATAGAAATCTATACTAAGAGAAACTAAAGTGATGAAAACCATACTGAGGGAAAATAACATTGTTGGGAAACTCCATCGAGGAATAGTGAAGAGAGGAAAAACTAACGTGGTATAAGAATATGTTGAGGAAAAATTGTAAATACTAAAATTAATTAAAAGCTGTACCGTACAATTCAGCTATTGAAAGAAATCTTATTGAACTTAAGCTACGTATTGACGTGATTAACTTTTGAGTGGGAACTGAATTATTTTAACAGATGATTTTCATAATTTTACAAGGATGGAGTGAGAGAGATTTTTTAGCAGCTTTTTCCAGATTTACGCAAAAAAACGCTAAAACACAGCGGATAAAGAGTAGTGTTTGAGGACCTCCTTAGTCGAAGGGTAAGGCTCTCGATCAGGAAGGTCGACGTCGCGGGTTCAATTCCCGGAATGCGCAAGTAAATTTTATTAAATTAATTTGTGCTGTTTTATAGTTTACTTATTTAAAATAATATATAGTATATTTGCGGCACGTTCCAGAGTGGAACATACTCTCAGATCAGAATCTCTCCAGTGTTTGGTCACTTAATCTGAATAGCCAGGTACGTCCCAACCTTCCTCTCCCCCATCTCCTTCCTCTCCCTACTACCTTCAGCCTCACAACATACCTGGATTGGGGATGCCGTAGTCTCACTGGCTCTAGATGGTTTGGAGTAGATGGGTCTCTTACCTTGGCTAGTGCACAAAAGCCAGACGCCGCCTCACTGTGTCCCAAGTTGGACTTCACAGATCCAATCCTCAGAGGTCCAACTCTGTCAGTACAGAAAAATTCATCCAGCGTAGATAATTCCTCCGGATCTCCAACCTTTGTGCCTGTTATGGTAAAACATGCCAATGAATGCACAAATTTATGTTGTAAAAAAATTCTTTCTCCATATTTTTAATTTTTTGTACCGCCTTAAATTTACAACCCACTGGAACCTACACGACCGCAAAGAAGATGATAATCTGAGATAAGATCTTTTAAATTTAATTGTTTCCATTATCTAAAAACTACATTTATTTTATTTCCGTCGGATTTTACCTATTACAGGCAGCTACAGAACACTTGAATTATTGATTTAGGGCTCCGGTAGGCATGCTTTTAGGAATGAACGATCGATTATTGTTTTGAGACATAAATTGTTGACATATACCAATAATTGTCAACACATTGCGCCTACGTGCAATAATAGATTCTCCTTTAATATATGAAATGTATTCACTTAACACAGTTTGAACTCACGAATTAAGAAGTGGGGAAGACAAAAAAAGAATAACACGCGTAGTAAACGAAGATCACAGCTAAAAACAAAGTAAAATATTTTTATTCAATAAGGATTAAAGCCATAAAAAGGTGTTTTAATGTACTTTTAAGGGCACATATTGTAGGTACCTTGTAAATAAATTTATCCATTGCCCTTTGGAGGAAATTCTCAGCCAATTTGATTAATTGATTTGGATATTCAAGAAAAAAGAAGAAGAGGCAAGAATAAGCAAGAAGATACAAGAAAAGCCAATAAGAAGAAATAACAGGCATTGAGAAGTAAGAAGAATCAAGAAAAGGCAGGAAGAGGCTAGAAAATGCACGGAAGAGAGAAGAAAGGCCACGGCAATACATACTTATCAAAATGAAGCAAGAAGATGCCTGCATATACTAGAAAAGCTAAGAAGAAGCAAAAAGAAACAAGAAGAAGAAGAAGAGGCAACTTCAAATCAGAAAACACAAGAAGAGGCTAACAGATGAAATAAGATATAAGCAGAGACTAGGAGAGCCAAGAAGAGTCAAGAATAAGCAAAGACCAAGAAAAAATACAAAAGAAGCAAGATAAAAAAAGAAAATGAAAACAAAACAAGAGGCTAATAGAAGCAATAAGAAAGAGACTAGGATATCGTGAATTAGTCAAGAAAAAGCCAAGAAGACTCAAGTCAACGAAGGAATAGGCACGAAAACATCAGAAAAAGCAGTTAAATTACAGAAGAGAGAAGCAGGAAATATGAACAAGTGGAAAGCAAAAAAGAATCGGGAAGCAAGAATACGTTATATACAATACGTTCCAGTATTGGTTTGTTAGATTATCATGCATACCGGTCGAAAGAAGAGGCAATAAGAGGTAAGAAGAGACAAGAACAGGCAATAAAAAATAAGAAAATACAAGAAAACACAAGGATCAAGAAGAAGCATGAAGCAGGAATAACTTATTTACAACTTTCCTTTAAATCTATAAATTATCGAAAGTAAAATTTATGAATTTCAGAGTAATTTATAGAACTATCCAAAGCTACCATAGGAGTCCATTTCTGTAATAATATATATTTTTTTCTGTAATAGTTATGCATTTTTTGTTATTTATTACAATATTTTATATTTACTTACTTACATAACTTTATGGAATTGACCTAGAATTCCCCCACCAAACACACGAGCCTTGTCTCTTTATGGTGCGGAAAGGCTTTATTTTATTTTTCCTTATAAAAATGCATAACATGTACAAATTGTTAATCTATTGTAAAAAATCCAAATATTAAATGATAAAAAATAAAAAAATCTTGTCGCCTTGCAACGAACATTGAATACTGCACCCAATCTAAAAATGTGTTTTTTGCGCAATTTTTTGCAGATAACCTTCCGCATGTCTGCTCAAAGCACTTGAAGAGATAAACCAATATTAATTGTGTTGTAGACATGTCCGTGTGTCTCAAATTGACAATTCCATCTTAGTGCGGGTTGAAATTGATCAAACATCTACAAAACTTGAAATTCTTTCTTCAAAAGATAACAGATCAATTTCATTGGCCTGCCTAGGAACACTTCTAGGAAATATCTTCTTTTCAGCGGCCAAAGGAACTCCCTAAAAAACCACGTTTAGTCCACGTTAGTCCCTATTCGTTTTATAGAAATAAAAGACAGATATAGTTTGTAAGATATAATGCCCTACCAACTATAAATAATAGTAATAATTGGACTACCTAATGACGTAGAATTTTGTACATAAGTAAATTTATTCTCTTCCCTGTGTACATCTAAACTTCCTTTAGAAATAAGTCCGTTGTCTTTTCGGTGTCCTTCTGTACTAATAATAACTTAGCCAAACCTTTAATTAATTGTATCGATAAAGAAAATACATTAAGCCACTCTGGCATCTACAAACACAATTGCAACGATTGCCCGGGAATCTTTTTATTCTAATAAAATAATAAATTGGGTGTTAAAAATAAAATAGGAATAGATATTAATAATTTGGAAGCATTCAAAATATCTAAATCGAATAAAATAAAAATGATTTTCCACTTTTAAATAAACAATTGAAATTAACCGACAGTCCAATTTTAAAGTTGTATCCTTTATCTCTGTGTAACCCCTTCCCTTCCCTACCCTTCTACCTATCCCTCCACAAGTCTGTATTTGATGCGCTCCTATTTTATATATTAGCTATATTTTACTTTTGTTTACTTTGTAATTGTCCACTGTATTTTAATTTAGTTTATATTTCCATTGTCCTGAAGAATGTTGAGTGCACCCGAAACCGGTCGACCTATATAACTGAATAAAATGATTTAAAACAATTTTTTTTTTCATTTATAAAAGATAGACCTTCCCGTAAGGGCGAGGGAACAAACAGATTTGCGCGGAGCCGGGTAAGTGGCATGGGTGTATCATTATATTTTTACATTCGAAGAAACTAAATAAAATTTTACGTTACCTGTTCCATGGGCCTCAATAAACTCAATTTCAGTTGGATTGATTTCACACTCCTGATAGAACTCCCTCAGTAACATTCTCTGGCCGATCTTCCCTGGATACGTTAGACCTTGTTCCTTGTGTCCGTCAGAGTTGGTTTTAGAGTGAACGACTTGCGCATAGACCCTACGCGCATTTTTCGCCTTTTGCAGGAAGATAACTGCAGAGGTTTCGGACCTGACGTAGCCATCGCCATCGTTGTCAAAGCTGCGGCATTTTCCTTCGGATGACATTACTCCTAACCTAAAAGATTAATAAACAGTTTTTGTAAAGTTGAATCATACAGAAATAAAATCATCTTGAAGACCATCAAATTGCGTGGTTCGCAAAGACTGCGGTGGGATGGACATGTTGAAAGAATGATGACAAGATGAATAGCAACCAAGCAAAATATATTATTCTGCAACAATAATTCCAGGGCTAACTGCCGCATACTTGCACCTACTTCTCGCCTTCATACACTTGAAAACAAATCACCAATCAAACCAACATTACCCGTATTTAAGAAATACCTGAATTAAATTTTTATGTAACATAATATTTAGGAGCATCGAGCAATTGCACATATTTCTACATTCTTATAATGTTCACTTGTAAATTAGGTATTATTACATACATTTAAATATAACTTTACATCTAACATGAACAATGTTCAATTTTAAAAGTTTTTCCTTTTTTTATTAGGTAAAATATCAAAAATCTCTCGTCGTCTCTGTATCATGAAGTAAATCATGTAAAATATAAAATCACATGAAAGGCCGTCAAGGCGGTTATAATTAATAAATAAATAGATGATATGATACTGAAAATCACGTAAGTACAATTGAGTTCTCCTGCGGAAGTGAACCAGACCCAGATCGAGGAAGAAACGGAAATTACTTGGAGCATTTGAGCAGATTAGGAAGGCCTCAGGACTGGCTATGGAGATCGGAGCGAGTGAAAAGCATTTGTGAAAGAGGCAAAAAAACAGCCCTGAGATGTAACGCTATGATGATATTTATATGATTACTAGCAACTATGAGAACCAGGGCGTGTCAGTAGCGTGGAATTTACGTTCCTCCTTGGTCATTCAAATAAGTTTTGGTATTAGTTATCTTCAAGTAATACTTTTGGGGACGTCCGCTAGGTACCGTGGCAAATCGGAAATAAGGAGAATACTCCACGTTGATTTTAATCGTAATAAAGTAGGTAAGTTGGCAAAAGATAATTTCGCAAGTACGAATAAAAATAGTAATAATTCAAATACAATACAAAAAATATTCACAAAATTTAGAACATAACAGTGTTTAATATTCAACATATAAATGTTCAGCTTTTAGCAAAAAAGTAGCCTTGTAAAAAATCAATAAAAAATTGTACCCTATATACAGCACAATTGCAAATAATGTAATACGGATTTTACGTCAAATATGCTTAATAAGAGGGTCATACGTCAAGAGTGATATACTAGCATGTTTTTATAAGGATGGAAGTATATTTTACTTGGTGAACTGAAGCGTCAAGCGCGGATTGAGACAGAGATTCGTTCCAGCAATTATGGCAGCCTCACAGTGTCCATCTCTGATAGCTTTGTAGGCGTGGTCCAGGGCGTACAGCGAGCTAGAGCAAGCGGTGTCCAAGGTGTATGAAGGACCAGTTATTCCCAGCCAGCTGGAGATGCGGTTGGCTAACATGCTTCGGGAAGATCTACATTACATCGTAAAAAATTAATATTACTGTAAATAATTGTTTCATTTACTAGTTACACCAATTCTTTCGGCTTTGGTGATACTGGCGGTTAGCTTTTCGGCCGCCAGCCGAAATCTTAAGAGATATGGCCTTGTTAAAATTCCCTGTGGTTTCATGCTTAGTGCTCCGTAATTATATTCAAATTTTAATTGTGTAGCTTTTATGTTAATGAATTTGTAAAACCAAGTATCCACTAGAGGACAAATGTCCCCCTACATGAAGTGTAATAAAAGTTTCAACACCTGTGTTCTTTCTCGGGTATATGAATAAAAAAATAAATATCTCTTGATTTTGTGAAACCAATATGCTCTTATTTTGCGTATCGCTTGTGAAAAAAATTCCTCACAGCATTTATTTTTACTTTTTACAGGGATCCATCCACTGGAATGTACAAAAGTAATGTCTCGCGGCTTTGTCCAAGATTTTTCGTTCAGCATGCGCGATAGTATGTAGCGCGACATGTGCCGTACATATTTTAATAAAAAAAACTCTGCTAATAAGGCCGACCAATAAGGAAGTTGAGTGAAAAATATTTTGACTTATAAAAAATATGTTCATGTAGATCAAAAAATATCTATTCTATTTAGAATATATTTATATAAATATATATTATTATTCTTAGAATTAGTTAAACGTTCTTGAAAAAGCATTAAATAGCAATAAACTGAATACGCTCCACGATTGGTCGAAAGAATTCTGACGTCACATGTGTCGTGGCTTGTACGTACCGCAATGTATCACCGCAATGTCTATGGTGCATCTCTTTCTATTACATGAGAGATGGTCCGTTTAGATGAGAGAGGTGTATAGGCCAAACGTTTATTTGGGCCAAATCACAGCCGGTCGTGGAGTAAAAGCTTCCAAGTAAGTATATCAAATTATTAATTGTACTCATTTGTACGTTACAATAAATATAATACATTTTTAAAGTATAATAATCATTGCGTATCTACCCATCTGACATTTCGCCATAACCACTAGTTTTTTGCAGGTATATTTATTGATTTCGCATGACATGATAATTATTCTCTATTATTATTATTATAATGTGGTGATGGATTTTAAATATTTCATCTTTTGTTTAATATATAATAAGGCACTGCTGAAAACCAGCTGCATTCCCGGAGAAACCCCTTTGTCAATAGGATCTATGTGAAAAAAATAGCTCCCATCTATTGTCAAATATTTATGTAGGTATTTGTTGTTATTATTATATAAAATGGATTTCTAAAGATACAAATTCGTAAAGTGCTTTATAATAATATGTTGTTTATTGCATCGCTTAGAAGTTTTTATTATTAAACATGTCACATTACATGTGATTACACTTCAGGCCTCCGCGCAGAAAAGTCTCACAGTGAACTGGGCTGTAAACCGTTATTTTACTTTTGGTCTTACTTTACTGCGCGGCGGTCAACAAATAGCGTCTTCAATACCGTGCGGGCGGGAGAAGCAAATATTCTAACTTAAAATATTAATTTAACTATGAAATCTTAATCCATTTTCTTTTTTTTTAATAACATCAATTCTAATAGACGGTAAACATTAGTAAAAAAATTACTGGAATTCCTTATTGAAGAATTAATTTTTTTTCCATTCAAAATGTTTAAGCGACGTGGTTCTCACAGTTTGAATGACGTCACACCCACACCCCGCCTCTTACCGCTATCTGCAGGCTCTCGAATTCAAAACATAAATAAACAATCAACACATTTGCGTCAATATTTATACGTTACAATGTGCCGCGACAAGTGCAAATAAAATCATAGATTTAATATCACTTTTATAAAATTTCACTTACCCAAAAACACCATATCCATTAGGTTCTAAATACTCATAGATCATCTTAAGTTCAGTTTCCGAATAACTGGCTGCTACGAATACGCCAGTGTTTGTGTTTCTCAGCTCACACGGATTTACACCTGCCAAAATATTGATAAATATATAGTTATTAACTAAGGTAGGAAAGAATTATATTTTTCTCTTGGTACAGTGATGGCAAAACTGTAGTTTATGTCATTTTTAAAGTTGTCTCACTTTATACAATATAAAAACATAGTTCCTTCCGTCATATCACAAAAATAAAAAAAATTTCAGTTACAATATGCAATCTTAATCATTTTTATTTTTTTTCAAAATTGCGCAGTAATCAAAATCATAACTTTTTAGTGTCTCTAAATAGTATAACACAAAGTCGGTATCCGCGTCTGTCTATCGCATGGATTTTTCTGAACTATGTAAAAGAGTTTGATAGGGTTTTCGCGATCATTTAGAGAATTTCTTTCGAAAGGTTAATATATACACGGTGTCCGGAAACTCGTAGTACAAGCGGGAAACTGGAGAATCTACACCACATGGGGAACCCAAAAAAACATAAAGTTTTTTGATTTGAGCATTTTCAAAAAAAAAAAAAAAAACCAAAAAAAAATATTTTTCGGCTATTTTAGGGTTAAAGTTTTTTCTGGTGTTTAGGGTTGAATAACAGATGTTTTAACCCTGCAGAGCAGAAACATTTTATGATTACACCGGGTTAAATTTTTTTTTTTTAACTTTATTTATTTTCATTTCTTTACACATATTATACATATTAATAGATAATATAAAATAACATAATATATAATACCAAATAGTTTACAAAAGAAATGAAAACCCACTAAGGCACTGACTGCCTGAGTGTGGGTAATATAAAACGATTACTATATTTCAAGTACCTAAAGTATAATATACATTAGTAGAAAAAGTTTTTTTTTTGTTTATAGTTATTATAAAAAGTAAAGAGAAAAACATTATGTACAATAATTTATAAAGTTTCAGCAAGTGAGTTGTAGAAAGGATAAATAAATTTATAGTAAAAGCGTTTCAATATCTGCGTCAATCAGCCATAATTTTACCTCTTTAATATATTCTATCTTTTTGTTTATCATTTGAGTTTGTAGTGGTAGAAGGTTAAATGTACGAGGACCAATGAAACTGCTATGCGTCTGCATTAATTTAGTATTGGTTTGGGGGGTGTAAAATATATTATTTGTTCTTTTGCTCATTCTGTTTTCATTTATTTTGAAATTGTTTTTGTTTTTAAATAGATATTTCATAGTTTGTAATATAAATAATTTACGAATGAAGGGTGATTTCAAAATAAGGCTTCAAATCCGAGTTTCTTCATTTGTTTTACTTTCAAATAGTTTTAATTAGTTGGGTACTTTGATCTTCAGTAATAATTTATAAGAATTTGATTAAAAAAAAAAAAAAAAAAAATCAACTTCAAACTCGATTTACTCGATAACGAAAGCTCAAATAAAAAAAAAATACTACAAAATCGACTCCAAATGTGATGTAGATTCACCAGTTTCCCGCTTGTACTACGAGTTTCCGGACACCCTGTATAAAACGTGAATATTATATTTATTGAAATTAGAGAAAAGTCGAGCAACGCCGGGTACATGTTAACGAATTAAAAATAACAAAGAAACGTGACATTTCATAGAAAATACTTCAAATTTTAATAATTAAGTAATTAAATTAATTAAAAACGAAAAAAAAATATTTTTTTTTTTACAGTTTTGACATACAGAAATTTTGAAAAAATATATTATAAAAATATACTATTAAAAATACGGAATTCTATACCAGACTGCGTATCCGCCATACATGACTGCATCAAAATGACACAAAAACACATTCGGACTAAGAAACTAAATTTTGTTTTCCAAATATACTCCACAGCATCCTCCCCTCAGATATAAAACGAATAGAAAAGTTTAATGAGTACAATTGAAGATTTAAAAACTGGCTTTAAGAGGTCTAGAGGAATAAACTCTATAAATGAACTAAAAACCACATAGAAAACAGTGAGGACTAAGAAATTCCATTGATATTTTTTTATGTTCACATGTTTTATAAAGTCGCCAATAAAGAAAAATATTGGTAATAATTTTAACCCTTCAGGCATCGGAAGGACATTACTAACCACAAACATCATATTCCATTAGAGCCTCTGAAGGACAGATTTGACCGGGGCGTCAATACATTATAAAAGTATTTTTATCTTTTATTCTATAATGCGTAGATATGTGATAATATATGTTCGTCATTGGAAAGATAAATAATTATTATTCATATTTAAAAAAAAAATTAAAAGAAAGACAAATATTCCCGGGTTACGAGTAACCTGACAATATTTGAAAATCTCCTACTACCACCACAGTAAGCTGAAAATGTTGCTTGTGTTGTGATGGAGGACTTAGCCAGCCGAGGAATTGAACACACTACGCCTGGGTGGACCCAAACGCGATGTCAACTCGGCCACCGATCGGTGGCCGAGTTGACATTGCGGTGGTATTATATTTTATACATTATTACACGGATAAAAATTTAAAAAATTGTCAAAGTGCATGATTACAAATTGGCGGCATTTTTTCATTGACGGTTGAAAGTCAAAAAATTATTTATATATTTTTCATTGCATAAACGGCATAAAAAGTGAAATGACAGTTTTACTACTAATTACCTACACAAAAGGAATATGTTTTAAAAATATCGAAGTTTTTCAAAATTATGGACGTTCCGAGTCAAAATGTCCTGGTAAGTTTTTTTGTTAACATTTTCATGTTTGATATTGAAAAAAAAATTGTTTAGAAAGATCAATGTTTTTTTCAAATGCAAATATTTCAAAGATAATTTAATCTAGTTTCCATTTAAGTATTTTTTTAACGACAAATTCAAAAATAAGTAATATGTAGCTGTACCGGACGTTGTACACCGACTTAAATTAATTTGCATAAATTTGAATTTACGCAGAGGTAGTTCCTTTACAAACTCACCTCTGCGCATCTTCGAATTTATGCAACAAATTCCCTCTCTAAAACTTGTATAAAAAACTGTAAATCTTATCTGCTGATTAATAAATAAAACCACGGGGTCAAGCAGTCATCATTATAGACAAAAAACAAAGGCTTGACCCCCCCAATACCCTCTTATAAATTAAAATACCTATCATAATAAATTTGTACAAAACATGGAAGACTTGCATGAAATTTGAAATTATGCAAACGCAGTCTCCTTTACAAAACTCGCCGTTTGCACAAAATCGAATATTGTGCAAGGCTTCCCTTTAAATATCAATTCCCTTTATAATATGTAAATTTGTGCACACTCACAAAATGTCTAAAAATAAAAATGTCCCGGGCAGGCGGATTAAAGAAACAGTCAGGGGACCCAGTCAAATTTGTCGCCTATCGAGTTGCGCAACAACGGCGCTCTGCCCTGTGAAAATTCCGGGAACCCAAAATAATTCTCTGAATTTCTCGCTAACAAAGGGAGAGCTAAGCCCGTTGGTCCTTTAAAAGGCAGAAAACTTGCGCAATTCGGCAGAGATCCAGCACCCTTCGCCCCGAGAACATCTCTCCTGGACTGCCCCTGACTGCCTCTTCAAGCCTCTTCTGCTCTGGGACCTTCACTTCAACCTGGCCTTCTTCTTTCTCCCGGCTCCCTGGTGCTCATCAAGAAGAAACATTTGCAATAGTTGAAATTGCCCTTTTTTCACATTCTCCCTCCTCCTTCTTCCAAGGCGTCGAAGCGGCCAGCCGGCCACTCCCGCTATATCGTCTGTGCGGCCGGCGACTACAGTGCCGTCCCCTACAGTAGCACATTTAAGATACCTCGGGAGCATTCCAAAATTCCAAAAAAATTTACCATGTCGTTGGGACTTGTTGGTAAAAATATTTAAATTCTGAAGGGTTTAGGTGTTTTTTTATCCATTTATAGTAATTTAATTGATTAGCCCCAACTAATATGAGAAATTTGTTGAAAAGGAGGATACGTTTTTTTTCTTCTTTAAATTGTATGTTACAATAAAATCATAAGTTGCTCATCTCACAGGGAATTCATGTGTCGAAATTTGCAGGATCAAAAATATAGTAAATAATAACAAACATATTAAACAAAAACAAATCAAAAACCTTCGAAATCATTACAAAAATAAAAACTTTCACCACAGTTTTTAAAATTAAAATACAGCTTGGCAGTACGTTAACAACAGCAAAATTAAACTGATAATATGATAAATAACTCTTCTTCCATCCACAAGCTAAGGCTTTTAATGGAAGACCAGTAAAATTATAATAGAAAAAATGTAACTAATAAAATTATAATAAAAAAAATATATATATATTTAAGTATTACAAAAAAAAAAAAAATTGTAAATACTAACAGGTAAGTAATAAGTGGGTTTTGAAGCCACTATAAAATAAGAATTATGCGGATTACAATGCATCGTTTTGTCATGAGCGTATGACCATGGTAGTACCGATTTAATAATGCATTTTAAACTTTCATACCAGCATCGATGAGGGCTTCGTATGTTTTTTCTAATAACATTCTAGACATGGGGTCTAGGGCGTTTGCCAATCTCCGCGAGACGCCAAAGAACTCTGCATCAAATTTGTTTATTTCTCGAAGTTTTCCACTTCTGGTAGGGATGTCCAAATGAAAACATTTATATCGTCTGTCGTCATCAGATATCATATCCACCTAGGTGGGGCAAAAAATCAATTAGTTCGTACATAATGATTAAGTTTTCTAAGGACGGGTTACGACCTACACAGAATTTGAAAAATTCATTAAATTTCAGGGTTACTCTTGTTATGTTTTATCCGAGTACTGTGAAACAACTGGTTCATTATATAAACAGTAACAGAACTAAAAGTTTCACAGAACTTAATTTAAACTTTGAAATTTGATGAATTGATTGAAATTTGAGCACAATTGCGAAAAAAGAGCCACTCCCCTTAGCTAGACAATTTCTGGGTGAAATCAGCTACTCGCCTTGGCTGGACAATTGCTGGGTGAAATGAGCTATTCCCCTTGGCTAGACAGTTACTAGGTGAAATGAGCTACTCGCTTTTACTAGACAATTGCTGGGTGAAATGAGCTATTCCCCTTGGCTAGACAGTCACTAGGTGAAATGAGCTACTCGCCTTTACTAGACAATTGCTGGGTGAAATGAGCTATTCTCCTTGGCTAGACAATTGCTAGGTGATATGAGCTACTCCCCGTGGCTAGACAGTTGCTGGGTGAAATGAGCAACTCGCCATGTCCAATTATTTAATATTGGAAAGGAGATTTTCACTTCACCAAACAAATAATTGGATGTAATGTAAGGGATACTCATTTTTCAAAATAATTTTATGGAAGAAATAAGCTACATACTGACCTTTTTGAAGCATTTGCAGAGCAAAATGAGATACTCACCCAATTAAGCACCTTTTGTATGAAATGAGCTACTCACCTCGTTAAAACACCTTCTGTGTGAACTGAGATATTCACCAGGTTAAATCATCTTCTGTGTAAAACGAGCTACTCACCTCGTTGAAGCACCTTCTGAGTGAACTGAGATATTCACCAGGTTGTTTATGTGATTTCACCTTCTGTGTGAAATGAGCTACTCACCTCGTTAAAGCACCTTCTGTGTGAAATGAGCTACTCACCTTGTTAAATCACCTCCTGTGTGAACTGAGATATTCACCAGGTTAAATCACCTTCTGTGCAAACTGAGATATTCACCAGGTTAAATCATCTTCTGTGTAAAATGAGCTACTCACCTTGTTAAAGCACCTTCTGTGTGAACTAAGATATTTACCAGGTTAAATCACCTTCTGTGTGAACTGAGATATTCACCAGGTTAAATCATCTTCTGTGTAAAATGAGCTACTCACCTCGTTGAAGCACTTTCTGAGTGAATTGAGATATTCACCACTTTAAATCACCTTATGTGTGAAATGAGCTACTCACCTTGTTAAAGCACCTTCTGTGTGAACTGAGATATTCACCAGGTTAAATCACCTTCTATGTGAAATGAGCTACTCACCTCGTTAAAGAACTTTCTGTCCGAACTGAGATATTCACCAGGTTAAATCACCTTCTGTGTGAAATGAGCTACTCACCTCGTTAAAGCACCTTCTGTGTGAAATGAGCTTCTCACCTTGTTAAAGCACCTTCTGTGTGAACTTAGATATTCACCAGGTTAAATCACCTTCTGTGTGAAATGAGCTACTCACCTCGTTAAAGAACCTTCTGTCTGAACTGAGATATTCACCAGTGTTATGAAACAATATTTCTTAACTATGGAAATGGATTAAATGGGGACTTATTGGGAAATTGATTCAATACAGGCAACACAAAGATGGGCGGAAAAAAGGAAAGGCGGGCCGTTTCCGGGGTCACTCTTGTGACGGTTTTGCAGGACACCGGAACGGTGATGACAGTCTTGGGTTTAATTTTAAAGTAGCCTAGAGTTATGGGGTGTACTATTTTATGATTCGATATAATATTTTCCCTGATGGGTATGCGAATGAAACATTTGTGTGATTATCTAACCTTTTGGCATTCGAGTTTACGTGATAAAACGTAATGGCGTCGTAAGCCGCGTGTCGGTACACTTCAAATCTGAGAGTTTCACGTCCATCTCTGTGTTGTTCATGAAGCAATTCTCATGTTCACCTTTTTCTACTTCCTGGGAGTTGTTACATAACATTCGGTGCCGAATAATCCGGATGGCTGAAACCTGGGCTGATTCGGCTTGGAACTCATCACGGAAACCATCTCGCGGCCTACCATTTCCCAAGGGCGCTGTGGTCCGCTTGGAGGTGGCCAACCTTACCTCGGGACGTACGGATGCGTTCCATCTTCATCACAGGCTTCTCACGGACCTCGACGATAGAACTCGTCATCGCCAGTATCTTTCACCTTCATTGCCAGGCCTACGATTGATATAGCTAGCTAGATTAACAAAATGGTCGATCTCGGGTGACTCGTTTACAATCCAATTATGTAATACTCAAAATATAACTTATTTTCTTGGGATCAATTTTAAACCATTTTACTACAAACCTATTCCTCTTCTACACAGTGCCCGAATGATATTCACAACAGTGCCTACCTCCCGAGTATGGAGTCATCTACCTTGCTACCCTGAGCTGGTGACTCGTCCGACAAACAAAGCCCGATTGATAAATCAGGTTTTGGCGCATTAATTTTTAGGAAAGTCTCTTGGATGAGTCGTCACCATATAAACCGCCGTAACACCAGGTTAAATCACCTTCTGTATGAAATGAGCTACTCACCTTGTAAAAGAACCTTCTGTCCGAAGTGAGATATTCACCAGGTTAAAGAACTTTCTGTGTGAAATGAGATATTTACCAGGTTAAAGCACTTTTGTGTGAAGAGAGCTACTCACCTTGCCAAAGAGATTATCCCTCAGCTCAATGATATTGGCCGAGTTCGGGAAGTACCCTGCCACACCGGAGATGCAGATCTCTTCGCCTGCCGGTGGATGGGACAGGCGATATCCTGGAGAAGTCTCTCGCTGGTAAATTTTCCCTGAGCCACGCGTTTGAAATTTCGAAGCCATCTGGAAAGCGTTATCATTACAAAATGTATTCTTATTCTTCTTTGAATTGTCGGGTTAGGTTAGGAATTTTTTTTAAAAATCTTTTATCTATTAAACTTTATATTCTTCTTCTTCTTTGAATGGTTAAAGAGTTAATAGTGATTAGGACAGTTATCTTAAGATTCTTTAGCAATTCAATAGCCTACAACGTTGAATCACGCTGTATCGATGCGCCACCCGGAGATTGGTAAAATGGACACTTTTCTGCAGAGGGTGGTTGGAATCTT
Organism: Hesperophylax consimilis; assembly: GCF_061612785.1. Classification (NCBI taxonomy): domain Eukaryota; kingdom Metazoa; phylum Arthropoda; class Insecta; order Trichoptera; family Limnephilidae; genus Hesperophylax; species Hesperophylax consimilis. The sequence continues at coordinate 7,037,399 of NC_142857.1, forward strand.
TCCAAATTCATTGAAAGTAGTCTCGGTAAGTACATCGGCACGTACAGAATCTACGATAGCTTCGAAAGCAGTAAAATATTTAGATAGATAAAGAACCCCGTGTGGACTGTAAACAAAGAATAAGGAAAATATAATGAATATTAAAAACTTAAAAATAATTTGTGACTCTTCTCTAACGATTCCTTACGATCATAAAACAATTATAGCTACACCACAAGCAAGATAAGTTTGCACGTCTCTTGCCATTTGGCTGATTTATTTGTAGTTCACTGGCGTTCGTCGGTTGTTTGCCACGCCACACTCGCATTCATTACCGATCGAATATGTTCTAAAACTTATTATTTTATAGATTTTTTTCATCCCAATTTCTTCTTTTTTCCTGTTCTGGTTTCGGTTTGAATTAAAAAATTAATAAATTGCATAATAACAGCTCAATTGAGTAACAGCATTATGAATTGAATATCATCACTTTCTCTTGTTGTTATTATTGATACTCACTCCATGTTCAAATGTAAAACTAAAAAAAAAAAAAAAAAAACTCGCTCACTTTTTTGTATCTTTGAGTAGTTGCACTTTATCATAACTGCTTTGAAATGTATTGTTTTTTTTAAAATTTGGTCTAGAATCTTCAATGTCGTTATTTTTTTGGTTAATAATATGAACAATTCCTAATACTTTCAAATATAAATAATGTATAAAGACGGTTATACGCATGTAAATAAAATTACTTCATTCCGGACGACTCGGAACGAAGTGATTACATAGAGACATTCGTTTATTACACTCCGAAAGTGTGACTATTGAACTTATTCATAAGTACTTTGATTAGAGTTTAGATTTGTGTTGAAAAGTGTACCTTCTTTGTTAAAATGTTCCTTTGATACTCTGGCTCTATTGGTCAATGACTGAAAAATTGACTGATTATCAATAGTTCGACCAAAAACATAGGAGGTAAATATTTTTGTCTGTGGTAAGCGTAAACTTACTTCGAATATAAAGCGTGGTGTTTTCTCTTTATAACTCCGTTTAGATGATATTTCTTACCACACCAATAAGAAAGACACAAGGATTTCTGTGAGACCATATGAGTTGTTCCCTAAAGCGAGAAAAATAGCCTGAAGGGTTAACGACGGGTTTGCAAGAAAAAAAATTCGTACAAAACAATATTTCATTTGTGCAGCTAATACCAAATACATAAAATTTTGTTTAAGGCGATGCACTACGTCGTGTAATATTTTAAATTGAGCCCCTATCAATAACAACCCTTACGTAGATGGCGATAAGGTTTTAATTCCCGCTTAACACCATCCGCCTGTTTTGATTTATGCAAGAAAAAAACATGGCCAAAAAGTGCCTTTTATTTTATTTTGTGGATGTTCAGGAATAAATATTTAATTTTTAATAAATAACTTTTACCACATTATACAATAAAATCATAACCGAAAATGTGTTCGTAAGTAGGAGATTTTGAACTTTAAAGCAGTTTTCATAGGCCTTTACATTATTTTTTTCTGGGCTTATAAAAAGACTTATCTAAAAAATACTCGATTATTTCAAAGGTTCCGGACGACTCGGAACGAAGTGATTAAATATATACATAAATATATATAACCCTTAAATGCATACTGTTGTAAAACTGCAACATACCGTTCAAACCACCTTTAACTCTTTGGTGTATACTTAATGCATGCCGTTTTAGAATAATCAAGTTCACGGTAATATATTTTATCGAGTGGCATCACCTTTTTTTTCTTTCGCGAATGTCAAATGTCACTTTTTCTTCAACAAAGTGAAGATTCTCGAAAATTGGTTGGAGGTTAGAATTACAGTTTGGTTTTGCTGTTATTATTTTGATTTTCTTAGGTAAGTGGATACAATACTTATATGTAATAACTCGTATTTTTCCGGTACACTTATTAGTTTTGAGAATGTTTTTTAGGTTTTTTATTCTTTTTTTCATACGTAAATTGTTCATATTATTTTTTTATTAAATACATGGTGTTGTAAATTTGCAACAATTTTTTTTAATCAAATATCATTAAAAAATTACAAATAAAATAAATTCTTTATATTTCCTTGCATATGCATGTAAATATCTACAAAATTTTTACTATTTTTTTCCAGAAAATTTAATAAATCATGCATTTAAGGGATAAATTACATTTAAAGAGAAGACTATAATTTCTTTTTAATAAAATGAACAAACATAATAACAACAAGACAATGATTTTGATTGCCCAGAAGCTGGCTAGTTGGTGGCGAAGTAATGCTAGGAATGAGTGCACCCTCCCTTCAGTGAATTATGGAGACACTGCAGTACTTGTCAAGTTAAAAGATCTTCGCGTCATCTGCATCGACGGCTCATTGAGTGGAGAGCTGAGCCACTCGGATGCAGCCATGACAATGATGTTGGTTGCTCAGAAGCTGGCTAGTCGGTGGCGAAGTAATGCTAGGAATGAGTGCACCCTCGCTTCAGTGAATTATGGAGACACTGCAGTACTTGTCAAGTTAAAACATCTTCGCGTCATCTGCATCGACGGCTCATTGAGTGGAGAGCTGAGCCACTCGGATGCAGCCATGACAATGATGTTGGTTGCTCAGAAGCTGGCTAGTCGGTGGCGAAGTAATGCTAGGAATGAGTGCACCCTCCCTTCAGTGAATTATGGAGACACTGCACAGTACTGTACTTGTCAAGTTAAAAGATCTTCGCGTCATCTGCATCGACGGCTCATTGAGTGGAGAGCTGAGCCACTCGGATGCAGCCATGACAATGATGTTGGTTGCTCAGAAGCTGGCTAGTCGGTGGCGAAGTAATGCTAGGAATGAGTGCACCCTCCCTTCAGTGAATTATGGAGACACTGCAGTACTTGTCAAGTTAAAAGATCTTCGCGTCATCTGCATCGACGGCTCATTGAGTGGAGAGTTGAGCCACTCGGATGCAGCCATGACAATGATGTTGGTTGCTCAGAAGCTGGCTAGTCGGTGGCGAAGTAATGCTAGGAATGAGTGCACCCTCCCTTCAGTGAATTATGGAGACACTGCAGTACTTGTCAAGTTAAAAGATCTTCGCGACATCTGCATAGACGGCTCATTGAGTGGAGAGCTGAGCCACTCGGATGCAGCCATGACAATGATGTTGGTTGCTCAAAAGCTGACTAGTCGGTGGCGAAGTAATGCGGGGAATGAGTTCACCCTCCCTTCAGTGAACATTGTTGAGGCACTGCAGTACCTTGTTAGTTGCATAAAGTTGCCTGTATGGATTGTCGTATCACGTTCTCAGCTTGTCCCGTTGCCTTACTAAGTATTTTATCCACCCCTTAGATGTGTCCAGGGCAGTATCTTAAAAAGCATTTTCCTGACATTGTTGTCACTGCCCAAAAATCAAACATGGTATCTACGTTCCATGTAAAATCCGTATGAAATATTGTAATTTGAAGCCAAATATTGAACAATTAATATAATAATATTTTTATTTAAAAGAATTGCACCTATAACTAAGAATACATGTTAACAAAAAGATACATTTGAGGTTTCTCGTAACCTGCCTCACTAGGCTAGAGGCTAGCCTGTGTTGAGACAGCCATTTTAAAAGTAAATTTAAATACACTTATATTATAATATAATCGCTCAATATTTTTAGTTAAATCAATAAATTAGAATTTGGGTGAGTTCACCGATAAAGGCCCTATTATTACTTTTTGTCCAAATTATAATGTTCTTTTTGAAATTTTTTTTATCAGTATCATATTTTTTTATATTCGCTGGAAGAGTATTGTACAATCTTGGTGCAATGTACCTACCCAAGTTTTTTTTGACCGATAGTAGTATGTATTACAGGCATTTGGAGTAAATATTTGTTATTGTTTTGAATACACCAAGTATTTAAAGTTTCTGTGTAGTATTTATGTATGTTTGTATATAAGTGCGTGAGGATTGTTTTTTCGTGTGTAGCGAGATCCCCAAACGTGTATCTGCAAAACGTCAAACACATTCTTAATATTAAAGATTAAGTTCGCGTCTGTAATTGTATGAAGCCTTAGGATTATTTTGATTATGATTTTCTGTGCTTTTATGAATGGGTCTAGTGCAGATGAAGTGTCACCTCTCTATACTATGATCCCATACTCAATGATAGATTGACAAACAGCAAAATAGATCATTTGTTTATGTTGTAAGTCGAGAAAGTTTTGTATTGTTCTGAAAAAGTGCATTTCAGTGTTTTTCTTATTGTGTTTGCAATTAATTAAGAGCGGAGATTCCATTTTAGGTATTGATGGTGATGCCGAGGTAATTCATTTGAGTAGTTCGCTCACTTATTCACAACAATCATAACAATCACAACAATTCACAACAACTTATTTCTATGACATAAAGAACACTTTACAATTCATCTAAAACTTATTCTTTATAGTATTTAAGCATAACCCACGAAAAGCACCACGGATTTTAGCTTCGTTAACTTCTGTTGGTAGCTCATCAAAAATCTTGAATTCTTTAAAATTGAGATTATTTCGGGTTACTAAATTTGTTTTTGAAGTCTAAAATCTCCACAGTTCCTAGTGGGGTAGCGTTATTATTCTTAAAAAAAATACCCTTTTTCTTGCCATTTTCTTATCTAATAATTCTAAGTAAGAGTTAAATTTAAGTCGATTGTATATTATAATGCTTAAGTATTTGTTTTCCCCTACTTCCTCTATGTCTTCGTTGTCTATGAAAATTTTATTAATTTTTAATTAATTTTATGAGTCCGTTGAATTTTTTACCTATTACCATGTATTATTTTTTGTAACATTTAGTTTTATTGCTAACAGAGCACCATGGCCAATCCTCCCAATAAAAGCACTATTTGAGTATTATGTATATTTAAAAAGTTTAATTTTACGTCCGAATTTGTCTAGGTTTTGGTTTGTTTCATCCCTAATCCAAAATATCCACTCTCATTTTGTTGTTTTCAATAAAGGTCGGAATATAAATTGTACAGTTTTCATTTTATTTTTATTTGAGTATATTTGGGAAACATTCAGTTTTAAAAGTGAATTTATTTTGCATCTACGATGTTAAGTATAAAATAAACCAGTTAAGTTCTATTTACAATATTTTTTATGGTTACAGGTTAGGAAGCAAGTAGATATTTAATGTTATCAGTTAAAGAAAAAAACGTATGAAAAGGTAAGACGAACAGTAAAAAGGGGTATTGTTTTGGTTTAAGTACATTGTAATGTTATTTTGATGTAAGAAATTTTAAAGGTGCAGTTCAGAGTTTTGATTTGAATTGTTGTATGGAAAATAAGGTATTGGATCTAGTATTGCCTTCAGGGCAACGAAATGCAATCTTATACAGAAACAGTACGTCAAAAAAATCTTCTTTTTATTTGGGGTAACATTGATTTAAAAAAAAATCAATTCGGTTAATTTAAGTTTGGTATTGAGGATCTCAAATGACAAATGCAAATTTGAGATGATACCAATTTTTTGTAGGCTTTTTATAAGATGTGTTCAACATGATCTTAAAATTTTAAATTAAACTTGTAACTTTTAAACTAAACCCCGAAAAAGGGCGTTAGTAAATAAATAATAATTTAGAGTCAAGTAATACTCCAAGGTCTTTGATTTTTTCCAATTTTACGTGAAAATGTTATGTTTGCATTGCATTTATTTATGTTCAGAAATAATTGATTTTCTATGAAATATTCACTAATTTTATTTTAATATCTTCTTGTATTTTTTTACAATCATCTATTAAGCTGATGCACTTATATATTTTCATATTGTCAGCGTAAATAATAAAATCAGTATGACTGATGATATGTTTGATGTCATTGAGGTACAAAGTGAACAGTAGGGGCCCTAAATGGGAAGCTTGAGGTACCCCCGAGGAAATACTTATTATTTGTGACATGTAACTTTTTAGGGCAATAGCTCGACTTTTATTTTTAATATAAGATGAGAACCATCTGAGGATATTTCCACTTATATAATTTTTTTCGAGTTTATTTATCATGATCCACCTTGTCGAAAGTCTTAAAAAAATCTGTATAGACAGAGTCTTCCTTTTACTCTACTCTTTTACTCGTACCTGTTTCTTTTTACTCTATTTTACAAATACTCTATAAATGAGTAGTACCGTGTTAGCTGTGGAAACACATTTGACATTAATAGGCTTAGAAACATTCAAAGATATAAAATAGACAAAAAATCGGTGTATGGTTTACGAGACAAAAAAAAATGGGAGATTCTGGTCTAGGGTCCAGTCCGTTTGTGAGTAGTTTGGATTTAATAGTTCCGGGTGCCTTCTTCAATTCTTTTAAATCAGGAATGCTTGCCTTCAGTGTTTTTCAGTAAGATCATGTATAATGCCGTACGAAATTATCTTTTATTGGAATTCAAATCACGGGCAAAGTCGGGTAGATAAACTAGTTTTTAAATATTTTTCATAAAAATTTTGACGGAGAAATAATTTTGAGATATATTCTTTATCACTTTTTATGTGTACCAAATAACAGTCACAACTGGACAGAGCCGGTGGTGATATGACATCCCCATTGAATAAGGATAGTATTTTCTTAAGTCTTTGGACATCCTCAACTGGAGTATGTTGTGAGGTTGAAGGGAGTGTGTGGGGTAGGAGATGGGATAGAGGAAGGTTGGGAAATACTCGTACCTCCCTAGTCAGCCACCAAAACACAAAACAACGCAACTTTTGATTTAATCGAAATCTCCCCAAGGGCACTTTTACCATGACCAAACCGGGAAAAGATATCTACCACTCTGAAATGCTATTTATTATTCCTAATATTTATTTTTTATTGTGTGAAAGCACACAAGAGTCCCAACTGTTCCCGACCGTCTGGAGCCAGTGAGACTATGGCATTCTCAATTGGGATATGTTGTGTGGCTGAAGGTAGTGGGGAGGGGAAGGAGATTTGTAAGAGATAGGTGGGAAAGTACTTGGCTATTTAGATCTGTTCACCAAACACAGCCAAAGCCTTTTCGAGCAACGTTTCAATTCTGAATGGTGGTCTTACATCAAGGCAGCGACAATTACGCGGCGCGTAAGGTTGGAATAATGAAACGCTTGGCATGTTACGACGGCGTAGATGGTATCTACAGGTAAACCAGCCTTATGCTAACGCTTAACAGCAACTTAAGAATTTTATAAGTAAGACGGATAAGGTATAAGTACGATGACATAGACTTATTCCTACCTTGCAAGTAAACCCAAAGTGTCACTATGGAATGGAGCACGTAATGTTGAAGTGAACTAACTGATTGGGCTAGGATGACTGTCGCATTACATTCCCAGGAAGGCTTTTTATAAACAAAGGCCAATTACCTGTACATAATTGATTACTGGTTTACGCAGGGTCAGGAAAGCGGTCACTACGGTCAGGGAATATGATTTAAATTCATGAATGTGCAATCAAACAGTAATTTAAATATAATTTTAAAAAGGTTGCATTGAACACTGCAGAAAAAATTGATAAATGCGTCAATTTCAGGCTTCTTAGTTATACTAATTGTAAAAAAATCCTTCGACCTGGTAAATTATTGTCCCATCTTAATCACACTAGATGAAAGCATGATTACACTAGATGAAAACTTGATTACACTAGATGAAAACTTGATGACACTAGATGAAAACTGGATTACACTAGACGAAAACTTGATTACACTAGATGAAAATTTGATGATACTAGATGAAAACTTGATTACACCAAATGAAAACTTGATTACACTAGATGAAAATTTGATGATACTAGATGAAAACTTGATTACAGCAGATGAAAACTTGAATACACTAGATGAAAACTTGATTTCACTAGATGAAAACTTGATTACACTAGATGAAAACTTGGATACACTAGATGGAAACTTGATTACACTAGATGAGAAGCGAAGAAATAAATAAAACCCGCAAAGAGAAAAATTATCCTGTTAAAAAAGTAATCTAATTCATAAAACGGTTTGACGTGATTTTACTATACAAACGTTTTCGTGAAAACGTGTTTTTAACCTTATTTTAGAAATACTGTTATCAAAATGACAAATTTCAGTAATTATATTCAGTATATTCTAAATGTATTTATTATGCACGAAGAAAAACGATCCCGTTAAGAAAGTGATAGCATTCCAATTTCCTAATAAAATATTAGTAATTCAAAATAAATGGAGAACACGTGTTCTTTTCCTGATAAATATAATAACAGAAAGAAAAGTGACGTTTTAGATAAATAATACTCATTTATAGAATTTTTAAATATTTGTTAATTAGCTCAATAGCTATTAAAATTCAGCTCGTAATTAGAAAGGACCTAATTTGTTATTGTAATTATTACATTGCCTATTGTATGCTGATGATGCGGTGCTGATGGCTAATAGTATGGAAGATCTGCAGTCTCGTGTCTAGGATGAACGAAGTATGCATGAAGAATGAGTTAATGATGAATGTAAGTAAGTCTAAAGTCATGGTGTTTGAAAGAGAGAGTACGAAAACAGTGCGCAATATAGTTGTGAATGAGGAATACTTGGAGCAGGTGGATGAGTTTGTGTATTTAGGAAGTATGTTTACGAGAGATGGGGCTGACAGAGATATTTAAAAACAAAAAATGTCTAGAAATTGTTACATAGTGAATGCCAAAGAAATACAAAAAATATTGAAAGAAGGTTGAATGAAGGTTACTCCATTAATGGAGGACTGAACGCAGTTGGCGCTAACAAAAAAAATGTCCAATGAACCCTGATGTATGGAAGTGAGGCATGGAACTATCAGAGAAAGGATGAAAGTTGACAAAATGCTATAGAAATGAGATCCCTGAGACGGTGTGTGGTAAAACCATGTAAGCTCGTGTGAGAAATGTGGAGATCCACAAAGAATGCAAGGCTGATAGCGCAATGAGTAAGATTAAGAAAGGGTCGCTTAGATGATTTGGGCATGTAGAGCGAATGAGCGAATAACGCAGTGAATCAGATACTTGCGTTGGGCCATGTCAAAAATCAGTATAATAGAAGAAATGGGATGTATGAATGTTGATGAGGTAAGGTGTGTGTGCCATGAACGAGTTGTTTGTCGGTCCGTCCTCTCTGCCCCCCCCCCCTGCGGAGAAACGGCGTGATTGTTTAGTTGATTACATAGCATTTTCAAACGAGAATTAATTTATTTTTTTAAGAATTAACAGGTAAACATGATTTAACACATTGAACTCAATAATTACTGACTTAATCGCTGTGAGACAATAGCCGATGCATGTATTTTGTTTTTTATGCAATCCAATATTATGCACGAATTAATGAACTACGGATGACGAATACAATCTAATATATATAAGGCGGGTCACGATTGTATGGGGGGAAAAAAATTGTTTTGGTTTGTCTGTTAGTGATAAAAGGGTGTTAAATGAAGATTTAAAATCACGAAATTTTTTTAATAATATTTGGATATCATCTTCTTCCTCCGGATTGAGTTTGAAATTTCACAAAATAGAGAAAAACCCACCCTTGTTAAATCTCTAAAAAATATTAGATTAACAATTGAAAATGAACTTTTTTTCAATAAAACAAAAATTAGAGAGAATATTCTGAATTATTTATTCAAAAAATATATGATTATAATTAACATTATCTCAAGACAGTGTATTCAAATACCAGCAAAATCCTTCTTACTCTCATATTTCGGCATTATTTTGCGAGACTCAATCTTTGCCTTAATAAGACCTTCTCTTGCAGACTTCGTACATAAAATAGTCGAGGCTTCAGTAACAGTCTTTACAGCTCTTTCAACTGCTTGAGTATGACATGGCAGACGCAGAAAAGGCAATTTACCTTCTCCCCCCTGTGCTACAAATAATTGAAGATCTTCATCCGATATATTCTTCAGTATTGGGGGTTCGGTTACATTTTGCTGACAATTAATAAGGTCGTAGTAATATGATGCATCGAGGTTTATGTTTGGAAGTTGGAACAGCCTTGTTTTACTTAGTTTCCTACTGCGTTCTTTTAGAACACGACGCGCAGCTAATTCCCGGATATGCTTGTGAGGGTCAGTTAACATTGCAAGTAGTAAATTTTCGGGGTGTGCGAAGTAACTGTTTCTTTCTATGACTAGATCAATTATAGTTTTTAGTTCAGGGGATAAGTATCTAGACGCTGAAATTAGCTGCCATAGGTGACGTGCTCCATTTTTACAGGTGGGATGAGTTTTAATACTGAACCAAGTCGAAGCATAAACTTTAACAACGTACGTTGCTAAAATAATAAGATTCTCTGTAAGAGATTCCGTTGCAACATAAAGACGAAGAATTCGGTTAGCACGCGTAAGCCATCTGGCATGAGACATTTTCCCAGGAGATATGTAGCCTAAATCTTCAGGTAATTCCCCCACCGTAACTGCAGATACGATTTTATACAAATAAAACTGATCTGTACTTAGGTCTTTAGTTAATAATTCAGGCAACTTTCCGTCAATTTTCTGAAAATGAACAATAGGCTTATTTTCACAATTTTCTAAAGCTAGTCATATTGTCCCTGAATATGTTTGAGGTCCAGATGTCTTACCGTCAAGATGTGTGAACAAATGACGAAATTGTAACTCGTTCATGTGAAGCAAGCAAATTAATCCATTGCAATGGTTTATCTAAACGTTTTTCAAGAAAACGTATTATACCTCCATGTTTTCCAACGTTCACGTTTGTTCCGTCACATCCAATAGCCATAAATGGTTCTAATGGTATTTCTTCCTTTAAAAATTAATCGACAATTGTTCTTTCTATAACTTTCGACGTGCCAGAGTTTGGTGCAATATAACCCAAATATATTGAGTCTGGCTCTTTTATCATTGAAATATGCTCTTCAATGATTAGATCTCTGTAATGCCTCTCCCTTTTTCCCTGATAATTAATGTTTTATCTTTCCGGCCATCAAAATATAATGCGGGTATTTGTAAAACTATGTGTTGTGCCTTAATATTTTCCCTTGTTTCTTTTCGTTCTCTGCGAAGTTTACTTTTGTCAATAACTGGAATATTAGACTTGATGTCATACAGAACTGCTGACGCAACGGCTGCCGCTGCTCTAACCGAAACTCCATATCTATCACAAGTTTTCGACAGTGTAGAATAATCAATAGTGACCGCAGCCTGCTTCTGAGGCATTTGAGATACAACATTTGGTTTGAAAACATCATTGCAATCGGATTCATTTGATGTAGAAGACGTGGAAATATCGATTAGAGAGGTAGTTGGCTTATCTGTGCTCTCCTTTTTAGACGTACGCAAGGATTTTTGCTTCAGAAGTTTTCTTTTCAACGCAGTTTTCATTCGTTTTGTTGTAGCGGTATCCACATTTCCTATTATCATTTTTCGTGTAGTACGTTGGTCACTAATGAAACTCTGTTCATTTACAGGTATTCATAAATAAACCACTCTCTAGATCGATATCTTCGGGCTTTTTGTATGGCCCCATTTTGTCACCCCCTTAACCACAGATAAAACGGTCGTTTGGTCTAGACAGGTAAATATATTGTGGACCATAAATAAATCTCAAGGCCATTTAAAAAAGTGCAAACATAGACAATATAACTGCACCCAGCTAACATCGTTCATTCATTAGCCCACAAAAATTATCTTTTAAAAATAAAAATATTGGAATGCAGGAAAAGGAAAATAAAAAAAAACCCACAGCTATGCACACATAAAAATACTTTTTATTTTCAAAAAGACAATGGACAGTAATACAAAACAGGGTCAGTACAACCGATGTATTGAGCATTGATTTATCATTGAAGTAGAAGATAAAACTAATATATCTAAACAAAACATGAAACAGAACAAGACACAGAAAAATAAAAAGTAACGGTCTCAACTAGGAATCGAACCCAGTCTTACTGCAACAACTTAATAGGATTTAATTTGACCTTGCACAAAAATACAAGAATATATACACAAAATACATTTTCAAAAAATTTAAGTGTTAATTATTATTGCCACAGCACTAGAAGTTATCCAAATTCTCCTGCAAGGGTTTCATATAATTTCCACAGCTTTGACGTCAGCAAACATCATGGAAAATGCTGGTTAAATCTGAATACTTACATGATGCAATTCTGGAGAGGTTTAAATGACCTTGTATGATGTAATCGTGGCTTTTTTTAGCAGTTTTAGCATCCTAATACGTGGTATTGTATCGCGTCGGAATACGGATAGGTCTGAAAAGGAAAATTAATTAAATTATTAGCCAATGAAGCCATTCAGAAATCAGGAACATTGTATCAAAGAACGAGAGGTTAGTACCTGTATTTTACAACGGGTTCGGGTCCTTCTTTCAATTGGTGGAGATAGACCGGATAACACACTTTAACACAACACGGCATTAATTTATCACCTTGAAGAATTCTAGCACGTAACATTATTTTTAGATGGGTGAAAGAAAATTCAAAATATTTACGCTAAAAACTTCAACTGACTTTTCAACTTACGAAATGGCGTCTTGGAAATTACCGTTCATTTTTATCGGAGCATAAAGCATGCTTAGCTTCTCTTTCTGTTACACAAGTCGCTATGGTAGAGAGCGAGAGATCAAACTACAATTTTTGCTCTAAGCCAATGAGATCTGAGCTTTCAGCCACAACAGCTTTGTCTATAAGAATTTGGGTATTGAATAACTCCTCCCATCAGGGTTACAAGGTCATGCGGGAGTTATACGCCCCTGCAGGTATTTTTTATCTTTAGGACAGTCACATTTACTGAAATCTTTGCATTTGCAAGACGAAATGTCAAACAGCACTTTACTTCTGCGACGGGATTCCTCCATTTTTTTCTCCGGTATTTTAGGATGTGACTTAAGAAGGTTTTTGCATTTAAAATGATATGACCTCAACATGGGTGCTACTCGCGAGTGTGTAACGATGGGAATAGAAGCCTTTCTTCATATTTCTTCAATTCGTGCTGTCACAGTACACTCTATTTGCTGAAATTTGGGTTCTAGTTTGATCTCTTGATTTAATTTTATTTGATGCCTGGTCCACTCAAAAAACTTCATAACATCACAATAAGTTGGTAAAACATTGTCTTTAACGTCGCAAATTTCACCAAATATGGGACTTTTTAACGCATTCCGAGTACGTTCCATTGCGAAAACTTGTGCAAAGCGACCTACCGCTTAAAGAGCCGTAGCGATACTGACATAAATGAACCACTCACTAGATCAATATCTTCGGGTTTTTAGTACTGAGCCCATGGGTCCTAAAGTTTGACATAGATAAAAGTCTGTAACTGAAAAATATACGTCACTACACGACATACTCACCATCGACTAGGATAGAAACTATAAAAAAGGCGTAACCATAGACAATATAATTCTCATTCGGAGCCAACCCCATTGGCTAGCCTAAAATCGGCCAATGACAGCGGCCTATAAACATGCATGAAGTGCACACTGGTTTGTGGAAAATATACGTCACAAGTCAGCCATAGAGGTTACCGTGTCTTTTTTTCTGACCCACTTTTTTGTCGGAGTTATACCCCCCTGGATACTGACTACAAGTACAAACTCCGACGTCGGTTGCGCAGAGTCGCTGCGCTTATCGCAATCGGTGCTTCCCCCGCCCTCACCTCGAGCCACTAATAATCAATTCTCGGATTTTTTGTAAATGAATTCGTAAATACGTACCATATTTGCCATAGAATATTACAAAAAATATAGTATAAAGGATTCGTAGTAACTTTTATTCACACTAGAAAATACCTCTAAAAATGAAAATTTTCAAAACTTTGAAGTGAATCCGGAGGAAGAAGATCGCATCAAAAATTTTAAAAATTTTAAACACCTCGGTTTGAACCCATTTGGCACCTTTTTATCGCTAACAGAATCTAAAATTATCATTTTTTTTAAATGACCCACCTTAATATATAATTAACTAATAGTTTCTTCGCAGGGCTAGAGCATTAGAAGCGTTATCAGCTATCGGAAGGTTGAAGGGACCAAGGCGAACCCCAGACACTAAGGTCGGTGGGCGAGCTTTCGGAGTGTCAGGACCTAAAACCTAGAACACCGATGATAAACCTGCTTGATTTCAAAGGAGGGGTGTCCGTGTGATTTTAAATCACTTTTTGACTCGTTGAGTAAGACGGCTCGTTTGTGGAACGAGCTACCGGCATCTGTTTTTACTCCTTCATGATATAATCCGAGTCTCTTCAAGACCTGCATTAATGAATCCATTCCTACAGCGACTACCTTAATCCGCCTCTTAAGAGGAAGCTACAAGCCAAAAATGTGTATATTCTTGGGATACCTTATATTGTAGGCAATAGGCATTAAAATCGCTTGACAAACGGAGTCTAGAAACGTTCGATTTCAAGCACAAAACTGGTTTATATTGATTTTCTAAATAATTTTATAAGAAAGCAAAAAAGTAAATCAAATGAAACTGTCACAGATAATCTTAGCTATAATACTGTATTTTTAAAAAGTTGTTTCCTTTATGCTTTCATACATTTATATTGAAAGAATATTTGTTTTAGTTGTTTACATTTATATTTTTTATTGAGTAATCTATTTTTTTATTTGTATTCTACTCAAGCGAAGCGATAGGGAATTCTTCAATGTATCTAAAGCATATTTTTTGGTATTCATAATGTACCCCAATTTGTTATAAAGATTAATCAAAATAGTGATTTGGCATTAAGCTTCGCCTTAATCTTGCACTTATCGGTGGCCAGATAGTTCCACTGCCTTGGCACTGTACAGACAGGGGCGCTCTCGCGAAGAGTCTAAAAAAAATATAAATTCACACATGATTTAAGTATGATCACAGACTTGACACTCGACCTTCACAGTCTGCTACATTGTAAATAAACAGTGTAAAAAGTGGAAGCAACAATTGATAATTTCGCATTTAAAACAAATTAGTGTTTCTAAGCTTTTTAAGATCTTTTCAATAAAATTCTCCAGTCCTGAAATTGAACACTTAAAATATTAATTTTTAAAATAAATATCAACATGATTTTTCCACTGATCTTCTAATAAATAATGTAACATCGATAGTAATAGAGGTTAAAATAACAAATGTAAAATAATATAATGTACAGTTTTTGGAAGTATATTCAGTTAAGTAAGTGCGTTTACGAGAGGTGGGAAGGCTGACAGAGAAATTGAAAGAAGGGTAAATGCAGGTAAATCCATTAATGGAGGACTGAACGCAGTTGGCGCTAGCAAAAAATTGTCCAAATAAGCAAAACTAGCAGTCCACAATGGAGTGCTGATACCTACCCTGATGTATGGAAGTGAGGCATGGAACTGGCAGAGAAAGGATGAACGTAGACTGAATGCTGTATAAATGAGATCCCTGAGGCGTATGTATGGTAAAACCATGTATGATTGAGTTCAAGGCTGATGTTAGCGTAATGAGTAAGATTAAGAAAGGGACGCTTAGATGGTTTGGGCACGTAGAACGAAAGAGCGAATAAAGGAGTGTAAAGAGAATGTACGACGCAAATGCGAATGGTAGCAGAAGTCGTGGACGCCCGAGGAATACATAGCACGATCAAGTGAATCAGATACTTAAGTTGGGCCATGTCAAGAGTCAGAATAATAGAAGAGTATGTATGAGACGATGTATGAATCTGAATGAGGCAATGAGTGTGTGTAATGACATAGTTGTTTGGCAGTCCGTCCTCTCTGCCTAACCCTGCAGGAAAAAAGGGCATGATGGTTTGTTAGTTACAGTGTTTTTAATATGGTGTCAAGTCGTATCTTCTGCAAAGCTTAATCTTTCTAATTGAAGTGTTTATCTTAAGTGACCTGCCAGATAAGTATGTTTTTCTGTACCTGTTTGTAAATAATAAAATTAGATGGAGCCCAGGAAATTATAAGTGTACTCCTTTCTCACGGTGACATTTCACAAAAATGGCGAAACACAAATAATCCATTTATTATTATTATTTTGATAGACCGACGCACAACTCTATCTCGGCGCACGCTCCATGATTTATTCCGATACATATAATATAACCTGATGACATTTAGAATTTAAACATTTAAGAACAAATTTGTCAGCAAATAGTTGACGCCTTAAATAAAGAGGAGGATCAGAACGTTCTACTTGAAGGGAATTGATGGGTGACGATTGCATCGCTCCAGTTATAATTCGCGAAGATTTCAATTGAATTTTTTCTAATTTATTAAGTACATTTTTTGAGGCAGTACTAAAAAGTGGTCAGGCATAGTCGAGATGGCTTCGAATAAGTGCGTTGTAAAGCAACTTAATGCAGGTAGGGTGAGCTCCCCACCAAACGCCAGATAATAATCTGATGATATTAATTTTTTTTTGGCATTTAGTAACTAAATTATTAATATGGGAAGACCATTTAAGTTTCCTATCAAATGTTACTCCCAAAAATTTTACTTCAGAAGCGTTGGAGATTGGAGAATTTTTAAATAAAATTTGAACGGGCGGGTTTTTATGGCGGTTTGAGAAGGTGACACACTGAGTCTTTTAGATTGAAAGTTCAAGACCATTTAACGTGAGCCATGTGCAAAGGGCATTCATGGCTTCGTTAAGATATTTGACGGCGAGAGGGATGATTTTGGATGATAAGAAGAAAGCTATGTCATCTGCGAACTCAAAAACTTTTATTAAATCAAATAAAACACTTTGTTTATTAACCACGACTTTATTATTATTACATCTACCGGTTTCGCTACGGCCGAGCTTCATCAGGATGTGAAATATAACTATAATATATAACTATAATATATAAATATAAGTTATATTTCACATCCTGATGAAGCTCGACCGTAGCGAAACCGGTAGATGTAATAATAATAAAGTCGTGGTTAATAAACAAAGTGTTTTATTTGATTTAATATATAATGTCTAACCACAAAGTGATTGCTTCCTACGAAAAAAAAAAAAAAAAAAAAAAATCAAAAACTTTTGTTTGTGGGGGAATAGTGACATGCATATCATATGTGTATATATTATACAGTAAGGGGGACAATACATCGCCTTGTGGTAAACCCTTCCAAATGGACCTACTTTGAAGGGAAATATCTGGAAGTTCAATGAAAATTTTTCTATCTAGAAATAGATTAATAATAGATTGGATAAACATGGGGGAAGGCCAAGGCATAGAAGTTTTTTTTTCAGGATTTGGATGGAAACATTGTCAAAGGCGACTCCTATATCTATAAAGACGGCAAGACAAACTTCCTATTTAGAAATTGATAAATTAATATTAGTGTTGATGACGGCAAGGTTATCCTGAGTGGATTTTTTTTCCTAAATCCAAATTGAGATGGAGAGAGAAGCTGTTTACTCCCGACAAAAAATTCTAATCGGTTTTTAATTAATTTTTCATATAGTTTACTGAGGGTGGATAAAAGAGCGATTGGCCTGTACTTGGATCCAGAATTTTTTTATTTTTTATTTTTTTATTTAGTTACTTTTTAAAATAATTAGGTACATTTTTGTATGGCACATGAAATAAAATATATAAATAAAATTAAAACAGATCATTGAAGTCCTCCTCACTAGGAGATCCTGTGCTGAGGGGGACTATATATGTTAGAATACGTTTTCAGCAACTAAGATGATGTTTTAAATATATTAGTTAGTTCTTCTTCCGATATTTCCATAAGCCAAGATTTGATGTCCTTAATGTAGTTATTTTTCGTTTTCCTTTGTTTGATGTTGAGAGGGAGTTTATTATATAATTTAATTGCTAAAAATTCAGAGTTTCTTTGTCCAAAAGTAGAATTACATTTAGGAATATTTAGCATGTCTGTTTGCTTGGCTCTGGTTTTATGATCGTGAGAGGGGTTTGCCTCTGGTTTATTTTTTAAGTGATGAACTAGAATATTTTTAGCATAGATTTTTTGTAAACTTGGAACATCAAACATATTAAAAATATCAGTTGTTGGCGTCCTTACGGGGAGCTTTAATATGGTCTTTATGATCCAATTTTGAGTTTTCTTTAGTAGTTTAATATGGTTTGATGATGCTGAGCCCCATCCTATTATTCCATATTCCAGTAGAGAGTGGCATAGCGCATAATATACTCTCTTTAGATCTGTAGTTGACAAGATATTTCGTAATTTTTTGAAGAAATAGATGAGTTTTGTTAGCTTTTTTGAGGTTCCTTCGATGTGTGCATCCCAATGAAGTTTGTCGTCAATTACGATCCCAAGATATTTAATTGTTTTAGTTTGGACTATATGCGGGCAAGAACATTGCGGATATTCATTTAGACATTCATGTAATTTGAGTGTATGCTCATTCGTTGGTTGACCTCTGTTGGTTTTAGAGAAAGTTAGATATTTAGTTTTACTCACATTTAATGTAAGGGAGTTTGCTTTTAACCAGTTTTGGAGTACAGTCAGACCTTGCTCCGCTTTTTTATGTGTGCTTGTCCAATTTTGTTCATAGAATATAATGACAGTGTCATCTGCAAAGCTCATTATGTCTCCTTCAATGGGAAGACTCATAAGGTCATTAATATAAATGAGAAATAGTATTGGACCCAATACGCTTCCTTGAGGGACACCGTACTTGATTGATAGTGTTTTGCTACTTTTATTACCAATTTGTACATACTGCTCTCTTCCAGTTAAGTAACTTTTAATTAGATTTAGAGTTGTTTGTGTTATTCCATTTTTTTTTAATTTAAAAAATAGTATTTCATGGTCAATTGTATCAAAAGCTTTTTGAAGGTCAATAAAAACTGCCAAGCATTTTTTATCTTCATCCAGTTTTTTTATAATTGTATTTGTTACTTTAGCTATAGCATCACCAGTACCCAGGTTTTCCCTAAAACCGTATTGTGTCGTTGATAATATTTTATTTTCATCCAAAAATTTAACCATTTGTTTTTTTATTACTTTTTCCAATATTTTCGATAGTGTAGGTAATAGACTAATTGGTCGATAGTTAGATATATCATTTTTGGGACCGCTTTTGTATATTGGAATAATCGTAGCAACTTTAAGACGTGTGGGAAAAATACCTTTTCTTATTGAAAGATTTACAAGGTACGTCAGTGGGTAGATTAGCTCATTTAGTAGATATTTAATTGCTCTGTTTGATATCAGTTCATTTCCCGATGAGGTATTTGTGTTTAGGGAGGCTATGGTATTTCTTATATCTTCACTTGGTATCTTGACTATGTTAAGGGAGTTTTCTTGATTGACATTTTCATTCCATACTGTTTTTTCGGCAGTAAATGAAGATTGAATTTGGTGATTTGTTTGTTTTTAAAATAGGGATGATTATTTGAGAACTCCAGTCATCAGGCATTATACCAGTCTGAAAGATTTAATTTAAGATGCTTAAGAAGTGGTTTAGAACATTTTCATTACTATTTTTGATTATGCTCTAAGGTATACAATCTCTGCCTGGAGAAACAATTTTTTAGCTCAATTAAGGTGAATGCAGAGTTTAGCCAATGATTAGACATAGGAGTATTATAGATGGGCGTTATTTCATATAAGTTAGGTACAGAAGGGGGGGCAATTTTTTCGAATAATTCATCTATCTATTTAGAATGAGACGCTAGAGGATATCGAACTGAAGGAGGAACGAAATCTTCGGATCATAGACCAAACTTCGGAGATACTGAACTGCAGAAGTTGTACCATCCGAATCTTTTTTTTGACCTCAATACCCTTTTGGCATTGGGTTCAGCGTTTTTGTATATTAGATAGTTCTCCATAGTCATATTGTAACGATAAGAAAGAGATTTAGCTTTCCGAATTCTCACTACTTTGGAACATTCCTCATCCCACCAGGGAGTTGGAGAAAGTTTTTTGAAAGATTTAGTTTTAGGGGGAGGATTTGATTTATTTATTGCAGTTATGAGCAGCTATTATAGTCATCTTGGACGGAAAATATATCGGTGGCGGGTGAATTTAATAGGAACTTGTCCATATGAGAGTTAAATTCATCCCATTTGGTGTGTTTCGTTTTAATTTTTGTCGAAATATGAGACTTGTCTGATTGGAAAGAAGTTTGGTAAGTAATGATGATCGGGAAATGATCACTGGAGCAAGGGTCGGGGGACACCACCCACGAGGAGAGAGAGGCCAGACTAGTAGAGCATATCGAGAGATCCACTGCACTGGGGTTTGTGCTGGGGTGTGAGATCCTAGTAGGAGATCCGTCATTCAAAAGGAAAAGGTTAATTTGATCTAAGAAATCCATCACACTTCGACCATCTCGGTCGGAGAAAGCAGAACCCCAGACGGGGGAATGGGCATTAAAATCGCCCAATATAAAGAAAGGAGGGCTTAGTTGACTTACAATTTGCAACCAAATTTGTTTATTGAAGTGGGTTGTTGGGGGAAGATAGACTGAAATAAAGGATGTGTCCTTTATTTTAGCTGCAACCATTTGGAAGTCAGCATTCGGGGGTTTGCTATTATTTATAGGGGAAAATGATATGGATTTTTTAATAAAAAGGGCAGCACCGCCGCCCGAACCTTACGGGCGGTCATCGCGGAGACAGGAATCCCCTCCCACATTAAAGTGGTTGGATGGAGTAAACCAAGTCTCCGAGATAGCAGCCAAAGAAATAATGTTGGAATTTAATAGGTTAAGGAGATAAGATTTGTTAGAAATAGCACTTCGGCTATTCCACTGAAGTATTCTGACATCCTGATGAGTCATTTTGAATAAATGATTTTAATGTGGAAATAATAGTAGCAGCGTTGGATGGTAGATTATTTTGAGAGGAAATAAGGTCAATTAGAAGCATACCAAGAGTTTGGATAAATGAAGAATTGTCTTAGGAGAGTTCATTGAGGAGGGATTATAATTATTTGCACACCCATTTGTGGCATTTGAAAGAGATGAACCATCGGGATTTAAGAGCAGTGAGTTGTTTTGTTGCTGATCGTATCCAGGAGCCGGTTTAGAGATTTTTGTATGTGAATTTAGTTGCACGAGAAGAAGTTGTTGTAGAAGAGGGAAGAGGGTTGGATGAGAAGTTGCTGGATAAAGCCTCAGCAAATGATTTTTTGACAGGCGGGAATAGTTTAGAAGCCTGCAGAAAAGACAAGTTCTCAGAGGCAATAGAAATTTTAATATTTTTTTGGCGTCATTGTTCTGGGAAAGAAGTGTTGATGGCTGTATGTGAGCCTGAGCAGTTAAAACATTTAGGTGAGGAGGAAGAAGGACATTGGTCAGCTGCGTGATTTTCTCCACATTTAAAACATCTGGGTTGAGATCTGCATGCAGCTTTGGTATGACCAAAACGGCAGCAATTGAAACATTGAGTGGTAGGATAAGTATACATTTCAACTGGTAATGAGTGGAACATGACTGGAATGGCAACATGAGTGGAAGAATAAATATATATGGGAGGGAAGAGATTGACCTTCAAAGGTGATAACGACAGATTACGAGGGCTTCCGAGAAATTATACCCTCAGAGGAGTCCTTGTAATTTAGCCTCCTGGCTTTTATGGGTTTGCCAATGTGATGGGGGGTTGAAAGTGAAGACAAAATTTCTGCGATGGACAGATCGGTCGAGATACCTCTGACCAGGCCCATGCGAGTGACATTGAAAGTAGGGATATATGCCTTGAACTTTGAATTAGATGAAATGAAGATATTTTTGATGAAACTGTTGGCAGCTGACCCTGAAAGGAATTCGACGGAGATACGGAAGCGACCCTCGGCTTTTACACCTCCAGGCTTGATTGAAAGGTTCTTGCTTTTTGATAGGAATTTTCCAAATTCAAGAGGGTGGATGGTTTTTCCTTGCTCAGTTTTTTGGGCGTATACTATGAATGGGCCACGGGAATGAGGAGAGTAAAATTTTGTTTGAGGAAGATTAGAAAGTGCTGGTGGGGACTGTGAAGTCAAAGGCGAGTCAAGTTTTATTGGGGAAGAAGGAGTAAATTTCCTTTTTTTGGTAGAAGTCAAAATGACAGAACCGCTGTCAGAAATTTCTACATTTTCCCCGTCTGGGGGGTCCGGAGAGGGATCTGGGGGCTTTGTAGGGGGTCCAGGAAGGAAATCTTCCTCCATTATTCACAACAGTAAACAACTACAACAATAGTATGGAAAATGACGAAAGTAAAAAAGTTATAAATATCTGGAAATCAGCAGCAAAAAGTGACTCCTGGAAGATCACGAGGGAGAAGAAACCTCAATGCACAACACACTACACTTCTTTTTTGCCAGAAAGCAAAAACGAATGATATAAAATTATTTTTAGATAGAGCAAAACAAAACAACTGATGACAGCCAAATGTTATTGTTGCAATCTGCTCAACTCACTTCCCAACATATATATTCTCCTTAGTGTCCCACGTTTAATCACATTTAACATACATCAGACTTGCACTTAGTCCGAGGGATCAACTGCCAGAGGGATCAACTATTCTGTACTTAGGAGTCTAGCATGGGATGGAACCTGCGACACGTAGATGAGAACCACCATGCTACTAACGTAGAGAAGGTATAAACGAAAAAGTATATTTATTAAATTACTCCAATATTAGACAGCTCGATTACGGCTCGGATTTCGAACCTGCTGCAGATCGTCATGCACTTTCCGGAAAAATCGGGTGTATTTTAAAAACGCTGCAGTGCATTTTTGCCTAAGTTTTTACAGGTTTTAATCAATTTTATGCTTTCCGTTTACGTGTATTTTACATTTCACTTATAAATTTACATCAATTTCACATTTTTAAAATTCCAAATTCTGTGACTAGCCAATATCACATATACATATATACTCTCAAGCCCAGGGTACTAACAGAAGATAATAATGTGGATTTTTCAACGTTTTACGTATAAAAAAAAACTGCATACGTTTTACAAATTATTCCTATGTAAAAGCCCCTGCAAAGGGCTTTAAAAATAGTCATGGAATGGAAGTAACGAATTCGATATCACAAATGTTAAAAGTTATTTCTTTCAATGTCGGTCCATATTTACGTAAACATAGTATATTTTCCAAAAATATATTATGTAAAACCATTAAAATAAACTTATGACTTATTGACTTTAGAAGTGGGACATTGTAAAAATACACCTTTTGATCAAAATAATTGGTTAAAATATGTACAGGATAAACATCAGTATTTAACTGACTAAATAAATTAATAAATTTTCGTGTTAAAAACATTAAATTTTTCAAAAACCAAATAAAAAAGTGGGACATGAAAAAAATGCAATGTACAAGCTTTAGCGATAATTGTTTGATTTGTACAGAGTTTTCCAATAAGAGGTGTTATATTGATATTCAATCGTAAAAGATCAATGGTTTCGTTGCTTGTATGGCACGTAGCAACGTCTTGTTGAAAGTAAACGTTGTCCAGATCAATACCGTCCAATTTCAGTCATAAAAAAATATTATTAATTATCTCTCGATAGCGTAATCCATTCACCGTAACTGTTGCTCATATCTGTCCAATAACTCCGCCGGACCATAAACCGCACCAAACAGTCACGCGTTGAGGATAGAAAGGCTTTTCAACAATAACTCTTGGGTTTTCCGAGCCCCAGATGCGACAATTTTGCTTATTGACGAAGCCACCGAGGTGGAAATGGGCCTCATCACTCAAAATGATTTGCATTTGATTCACTCAAGTGAATTTTAATAATTTCAATGCGTTTTTGAAGCGTGTATCGTTCCATTTTTATTAATAACGTAGTTTCTACTTGTCAAATGTCAAAAATTGACAGCTTCAAAAGTAACATCTACCAAAATAGCGGGCTATTCAAAATAACACCTCTTATTGGAAAGCCCTGTATTTGCCACCCTTGTCAAACTGTGCTTTTAAAAATAATTATATCTCCACGTTTTTTTTCCCTAATTAGGCTCTATCATTTAAAACTTTCAGCGTAAAACACGGCCGGTCCCAGCGCGCGGCACATTTCCGGCACAGCGTTCGCACGCTTTCTGAATTGGCGCGGAAAAAATGTCAAAGATGGCGGTGAGCTGTCATGGCGACGCTTCCGGTGGGGGAGGTTTTCCCGCTTGTTTAACGGCTACCGCAGCGCTGCACCCACCTTATAATGCTGAAACATCGGCTGTCAGCTGTTTTATATCATGCAAAGCTTTTAAAATAAATAAACCTAAAAATATGTCAATAAACTATTATGGGTTTGAAGTGCGTGTATATATGTGTGTTTATCGCTGGCTTACCTTTAGCAATAATACCCTTAGATTATCTGACTCCATTATCTGACGGCACGGGGTATAGTTGCCAACTTTCAAACATTGGCGGCGACCAAAAAGAATATTGAAATAATGTGCCAGTTCTTGTTCTCTACATATCCTTCCCTCCAGTGTAAACGACATTAAACAGAAATGTATTTCAAGCTTTGTTTGGCTTATAGCAATGCATCTACAAACAATTTTGATTGGAGCATGAGTTGTCACTGTACTTATTATTTAATAACAGAGATGTATTTCAACTACATAGGTACTTCTTACATATTTGTATAAAAAGTATTAATTTATTGAATCTTAGTATAGAAACATGATATTAATGTAGAATCACTGTACTTATTATTTAATAACAGAGATGTATTTCAACTACATAGGTACTTCTTACATATTTGTATAAAAAGTATTAATTTATTGAATCTTAGTATAGAAACATGATATTAATGTAGAATGTATGGTGAGGAATGTAACTTTATTGTTTAGTAAAATCATTAAAATGTTCTTTGTCGGGGTCACCAACATTGGTTTGAAGTGTGTGTATATGTGTGTGTTTATCGCTGGCTTACCTTCAGCAATAATACGCATAGATTATCTGACTCCATAAATTAAAACAATTATTGAAACAATCGAACTTTTATTGTTCATTTAAAGTTACAAGTAATATCAGTAAATTTATCGGAAATGTAGAGAAAAGGAAATAACTGACAACTGTCAACGAGGCGCTCGAGATTTCGAATGGTCTTCAAAATGTTTTCGTTGAACAGCTGACGGCACGAGGTAGAGTTGCCAACTTTCAAAGGTTGCCAGTGGCCAAAATTCTACAATTCCATTCTCTACACTATGATCCGCTAATTGCACAAACGATACCAAGGTAAAATAGGATGGCCACTGACAGTGAATACTTGCAAACCCTTTGATCATATCGTGTTCTATTTGTTTATATTTTTATGAACATGACATATATAAAGACAGTAAAATCAGTTATTCGTTATCTCAAAAATGACAATGTATCGGGCTTTCAAAGTAAACTTGTTTTTTTTTAAATAAAATACTTCTTGTTTTAAAACCACGAGTTTTTAAAAATTTTTAGAACCGACCGGTTTCGCTTTACTCAAGAATTTTCAGGGTACAAAATTATTACTAGACAAGAAGTACAAAGTGTGAGATTATTTGTAAAAAAAACATTGAGGGAGAAAACATGATATAAATATAACAAACACAGATAAATCATACAATACATTTACACAAGTACAAAAGACATGGGAAAAACCGAAAGATAATTATGTAGAATAATGGATTATAATAATATATCTGGAAAAACAAAGCATCAACTGACATGGTGATAAGGAGAACTTGGACATTTTTAAGGGTTTATTGGAAACAAACCTAATATTGGACTACTTGATATGTCTAATTGATAATTAAGACGTAACCGGGCGTTGATTTTTCCATACAAACGTAGTCCCCATTTATCTTTCTGGATTTTAATCCTAGAGCAAATATTTTTTTAACATAAAATAGATATTGGCGATTTGCGTGTCGGTACGTTTTGTTTTTTTTTGATAAATTGCTTCTTATAGACCTTCCAAAAATCAATAAAATTGCCTGATTTAAACGCAGTCAAAAGACGTTCAGTCTACAAACTAGACAATATATTTTGAAAAAAAGCAACAACAACGACATAGAATAGTTTCTTCTTATGGTGTTGGTAAAAAAAAATTGAAAATCGGTTAACTTTTGGAGGAGAAAAATGGGGAATGCAAAACCTCGATTTTGAAGATTTTATTTAGGTATTAGTAGAGCGAGCTGCATGTGTCCCTTTCGCTCAGTATTCGGGAGGTAAGGGACGGGGGGACAGGGTTTAGATAAATATGTATGTATTTGTGCGAAGTGATGTCACGTAGTCATAAATCGATATTCGATATTCTAGTGTTGTGTTGTCCCGAGTAATCGATGTTTTTTATTATTTTTTCCGTTTGGTCACTTTTGTGTTTGTTTGGTGAAGTATTCCAATATTCTTACTTTAATTTCATATGTTTACGTAAAATAATATCTGTAAAAAAACATCCGTTACGGCCAGACCGACTCCGAGGTGATTTCGTTCCGTATTGCCAATATGGATACAAAATACTCAAATAGATAATTGTTTTAAAAATAAATTTTGGGTAACTAGCATAATATTATAATTCTTCAATAACTTATAATGTATATTGTTATTTTATTTATTTAACTTCTATTTCGACAAATAAATATACAGCAAAGTGATGTAGCGTAGTATATCGAATTGTGTCGGTGCACTAGTGTTGTCTTTTCCCGAGTTATTGATATATTTTATTAGTTTTTTTTGGTTTAGTGACTTATTTCGAGTATACCATACTTGCCGATCTTACTAAAATTGGACCAAATTCAATTTGTATACGTCAAGTACTATAATAATTTTCAATTTGGGAGGTGGTTATGGGTACCGCCGCCCCGGGAACCATTTATTGTATAACCTCTGTCATAGGTCACCCCAAGTGGTTTGCTACGTTTGGTGACTTGATCAGGGATGCCCGGGTTCATGGGGATGAGGATTGTCCGGGTCTTGGCGATATATGCATCGGTCCGCCAGTTGCGTGGCAGGCCGGATCGGGAGACCAGTCTAAACGCACGCTCAAGTCGCGATGCGACTGAAGATGAGTTAGCAGCAAGAAGCCACCTGACTATTGTATGTGCGCGCTCATGTTGAGACGCGACTTATTTGGACGAGTATTATAACAAAACCCTGTAGCAACCCGATACAGAATTTGGTCGTAACACGGACATGTACCTAGCATGAAAGTCAAAAAATTCTCAACTTACAATGAATAAAGAATTTCTTTTTAAATAAATATTTTTTTAAATATGCCATTTGCGTGGTGATCTGTTATAACAAAACACAGTAGGAAAAGTTGCGCTGTTTAGTCATGACATTTTCTATTATTTTCGAGTTACATGGATATTTAAATACTAGTTCATTTTTACTCATGATCCGATTTTCAGAATCCCGACATGTCTGGAGGTAGAGTGGAAAAAAAATGGAGGATTCCTCTACACCATCCGATTTGCAGTGTGGTGATTGGCGAGAGTGTTATGGCTTTCATGTCATTTTCAAAATTTCAACGAATGGCATTGGCGTTGGTTCTACTAACAAAACACTCGAAAAACAAAATAGTGAACAAAAAATTGCAATATTACATCGAAAATTGGTCACTTGCGATATTTATGTGGTAAAAATTGGTCATTTTGGCCAAATAAACATCGCAAGGGAATTAAAACCTGTTGATTTCAGGAATTTTACTAAAATAAAAAATAAATATTTTATTTTAATACTTTTCCCTGTCTCAAACAACTTGAATGGTTTAGTTAAGTTTTGATAAACAATTAATTTCTTATTCATAGGGCAAACATTAAAAGTAATCATGCTTTTAATTACTAGCTTTAATTTTAGAGCAATCTACACAGACATCAACTTTGTGCTCAGAAAATACTGACTTTTTGCACTTACAGCACACTAATTTCGACATTCTATTTTTTTAAGCAGCAAAAAGCTCAGTATTTATGTTTGTTTGGGCTCTGGTTCTCGTGCCTGAAGTTTATTACCTAAATCAGTAGGTTTTGCGAGAATTTGGCTCATATTTTGTCTTTTTGTCTATATAAGTCGGAATTTCAAGTCTCATCTCCATCCAAGGCTTGACCGAATCTGTGCTGAGTTGTTTAATGAATTTTCTTTTGTTTGAGAGTTTATGTGATCATGTTGTGGCCATAAATTTCAGCAGAATTGACAAAAGCCATGTTCAAGATGCCATAGAATACAGCCATTGACCATCTATTAGTTTTGCGGCTGCACCACATTGAGGAGCACTTTTGATCAAATTTATCTACTCCTCCTTTTGTTTGGTTCTAGAAATGAATCATGTCTGGTTTGCCACTTGAATTATAAAACATTAAATCATATTTGCAGGTTTTGGTTTGTACGATAATGTGTCAGAGGGCCATCCAAACAAAACGTAGAATTGCCAACAGGTCGAGATCTCGAATTCTTCAAGTTTTCGTGAATTTCCCGCTCATTTGATCGAATAATGCCCACTAGATTTAATTTGTAATTTGAGCTGGACCTCGAGTGGTGCGGACTTTATTCATAGCTGAAGTTCTGTGAGATGATTGGCCCCTATTTGTTGACCAAACATCCCGGACCTTTCTTTAGGACCTTTTTAAGATATACAATTCCGTAGTACATTATTTTGATGTATCTCACAAGGTTTAGCCAGAGTTAGCAATTTAAGCGCCCGAAAATATATTTTAAATCACTTGATTATACAATGACTTTCCTCTACATTTTATAAATATAATACATATTTATAAATTATGTGTGTAAACCTTTCGGAAGAAAATCTTAAAATGATAGTGAAAATCCTATCAAAATCTATTTCGTATTTAAGAAAAAACAAAAAACTAAGAAAACAAAAACTAAGCACACAAACAGACAGACGCTGATACTTTGTTCGATACTATTTAGAGATTTTAGTAAGACCCAGTAAGTGCCCGGTAAACAAAAACATTATATGCCGAGACAAAAACAGTAACGGAGAAATAAGTCGGAAAAATAACCACAATCACCAGATATACCTACATGACGAAGGACGGAAGACGGGAGATGCGGGGCGGGAGGACGAGCGTAACATGCACACACTCTTAGTTGGGTGGGTACCTACACATCGATAGCGCGCTCGCTGAGCAGAGTGAAATAGCAACTGATTTTTAATCTATTGTTCAAATTTCTCAGCGCCCGGGTTTCCTCTTAAGAATAGAACTTTTGGTTTTTACAGCTTTTTTATTTCCAGTGCTTCTAGATTATTGAGTATGTACCATGCCCGTTTGAATGTAAAATATTAGCGCCGGTGTAATGACAGAAAGTAACCGTTATTATTGAGACGACGAAGATGCTCTTTAATCCTAATATTAACATTACGTTTTGTCTAACCGATATAAAATGCCGCACAATTATTACAATTTAATTTATAAATACCTGAATGGAAGACAACACGTAATGTTAATATTAACACGTAATGTTAACACGTAATAAAGAGATCATTTAATTGGCGAATTAGATGCTGCATTTGTTTTATAGTCAAACATGTGGACTCGTCTTTGCTGCAAAGTTTCAAATGTACACTCAAAGTTATTGTTGAATTTGTAGGTAATATATATTACAAATTTGATTTGGATACGTTCTATGCTATCTATGTACTTGAACTTGTGCAAAACTTATGCAATGGTAACTTGTGACGTCACTCGAGATACTATTCAGTACAATTCAAATGGCAGTACTACAGTACCTTCACGTATGTACAGTTATGTCACAAGCTTTTCTACCTATCTTCGGTATTTTTGAAAATTTATTTTCACCGCCCACTTTGAGATTTAAAAAGAAAATCTAGTACAACCATATTTTTAACTCAACCTTTTTATATTACAATTCTTTGCGTATCTTAAAAACAGTTATTGGAAATATATTTTTTAAACATACATTATTATATAATAGGATAGATAGGGTGTGATACGTATCCTATTTCCGAGATAAATAATGTTTCAATGGGAGGAAATAAAACTCATATTTATAAGTATTTTTATTAACTTTATAATAAGGCTTTGAATTTAAAACTTATCTAATATCAAGGAAGTATCTGACGCATTTTAACAACGTTTTTTAATATCAGGCTATTTTTCTGATTTCTCTTTTAAGTTAGCTTTTTGCTACGGCATCATCCACGTTCACACAAATACGACGATGGGAATGCTATCAATTCATTGTGAAATCTACATTAGAAAGTAAAAAAAACTATTATTATTTAATTCAGCTAGATTACCAGGTTTTCTTATCGCCCCCTAATATTCTTTGAGCCTTCTACTGCCCCCCTGGAAGGCTCCTGCGCCCACAAGGGGGCGTTATCGCCCACTTTGAGAAAGACTGAGATCTAATTTATATGACACATTTGTAAAAAACATGAAATATTGATGATTTTATTAAGATAGTAGTTATAGGCCTTAGTCGTAAGTCTCTAGATATAAATATCAGACGTAAGTCAATAGTTTTAAGTCAGTAGTTCTAGTATTAACTATTTTAGGCGATGCACTACAAAGTAATGCAATATCATGTGTTTTAGGTTTGAAAATTTGGTCGCCTAGAAAAGTTTCAGATGTTTTAATCAAATACTGCGAGTAGAATACATCCTGGCCTTTAAAATAATCGAGTATTTTTTAGATAACTCTTTTTATAAGCCCATAAAAAAATAATGTATAAGGCCTATAAAAACTGCTTTAAAGTTCAAAATCTCTTACTTACGATCCCATTTTCGGTTATAATTTTATTGTATAATGTGGCGAATTAAGTTATTTATAAAATGATCGAAAAACATTTAAATATTTGTGCCTGAACATCCACAAAATAAAATACAAGGCACTTTTTGGCCATGTTTTTTTCTTGCTTAAATCAAATCAAAGGTGGATGGTGTTAAGCGGGAATTTAAGCCTTATCGCCATCTACGTAAGGTTTGTTATTGATAGCGGCTCGATTCAAAATAATACACTACGTAGTACATCGCCTTAAGAAATATATTTGCACAGCGCCCTTGAGGTGATTTCTCACGACAACAGCGCTTTATAAATTAGCCTTATATTATTATTATTATTAGGAGACGACCTTATCGTAAAGGGTATTTTTTGTCTTTCCGCACAATAAAATCCACGGCATAGAGGCAGTGACACTATGGCATTCTTGATTTTGGGGAATGTTGTGGTATAGAGGAAGTGGGGGGAGTAGAATGAGAAAGGTGAAATGACCTGGCTTTTCAGATCTGTTTACTAAACATAGCTTAAGCTATTGAGTAAAATTTACATTGTGAATTGTGATCCTTCACCAAAGCGATAGTGAGAGGATCTTCCACTCAGGAATTAACTTAAAATCTCTAAATAGTATAAATCAAATTCGCCATCCGCGTCTGTCTGTTTGTGCGCTTAGTTCTTTTAAGCTACGCAACCGATTTAAATAGGGCTTTGATTATCATTTAGAAATTTTCTTCCGGAAAATTTATATATACAATACAAGCATATTATGTTTACAAAAAGCAGAGAAAAGTCTCCGAGAAACTAGTCTACCATATTTTACTGAATTGATTCCTTTCGAGTGATTAACAACTGTTTTAATTTTATGTAAATTTAGTAATGTTTTTAAAACAACGTTATTTGTTTTTTGATCCTATACTATATTCCTTCTGGATAAGCAAGTGATAAAAACTTTGAAAATGACCTAAATAAGGTCAATTTATCCCAAAAATTTAGGTTCCATAAATTTGGCTTATAATGGCAAACTATCGCTCAAAACGTTTTTGTAAACTTGACATAATATGCCAAAAATAGCTTGGGTGGATATGAATGTACTATTTTTCATTCAAGTTCCTTTTTATGAGAAATGCATTATAGTACGTCTCAAGGTAGATATTTAAAACATTATCCAATCTGTCTCATCTGGATAGAGGACATTCTAAAACCTACCCTATTTGCCTAGACGTCTCGTGCCTTTCCTCCCATCTGTCGATTTGTGCCAATCATTAATTCAATGTGACATACTTTCGGACATACGGATGTCCGCATTCCACATAAATAATCATAGACTAATTCTTTCGAGACTCAACGAACCTACCTAGTATTAACAGACGTATCTTTCTCTTGCGTTACCGCCGAACCTTAAATTCATTTCGCGTCAATCGTGAATAAAAACTACCCCCGTTAAGATTCTCGGCTACGAATGACGTTAAGCAGAACAAAAAAGAAAAGATAGAGAGGGACATACACATAAGTACGAAGCCAAAATTTCTATGATTTAATCACGCAAAAAAAAAATCACCAGCACCCATTAAAATGAAATAAAACCAAGACGAAGAACTAGAGCCTGTATGAGGCTCTTGTATTTGCAAACCGCCATCAGAATATTGTTAAGTAGGGTTTGACCCAGGGTAAAAATAATAATAATTGTATAAACTTTGTTCGGTAGAACGCGCCAATCTAGGTTAGAATTAATCATCTAGAATGTTTATACTCAATAATCTCAGGTGTGAAAGTTCGCAACCAAGGTCGCGTGTCAGCATCATTATAGTTTCTTTTGTTTTAGGATGGTATCTCAATGTACATAAATAAAAGGCGGTGCATGGATATTACATGTATTAGAAACCTTTTGGACATTTTGCTGATGAGCCCTAGCTCAACAGGTTAACATAATTATATAATATTGACTTACCCCAAAGACCGACCAGTTTTTAGCTATCTGTATCTAAACTATGGGAGAAGCGACGGAACGTCCCGCACACCCATTCGGCAGCGGACGTAACTCCGTAGAAGCGTGATCCGTCTTCTGGAAAGGTGGATATACTCCTCCTGTCCACATCCATGAACTCCAGCTATCTATAAGCGCGTAGCCGTTCCTGGGGATGCTGCAACCCATACATAGGGCTCTTTCTCGGCCCGTCGAACACGTGCGATGTCGGGATTCAAACTCCAGAAATCAAAAAGAACGAAGTTCCCGATTGACAGCCATGCATGGCACAAAATATAAATCGCGTATGATCCAATCCTACACAGGATTGACCGTTACTTTACGGATTCCCGTTCAATCGTATACGGCGGTCGCGTGGTCCGTCCGTAACAACTTCCGTCCAGCGAGATCACTATTACCCACTTCGGGAATGGTTATTTTACGGTCACAAAAACGTTTACCGCCGTGCCCGTAAGCAAGATTGCACTCATCGGCGACAAAAAATAGGAATTACATTCCGTACAATTAATTATTCAAAAACGAAAAGCACTGCGACCATCGTCTGTACAGTCTACGAACCCACGCGTTCACTGTCCAGCCAAGAAGTGTTTTTGTTTTTCTGTTTCCGCCCGGTACAGATTTTAAATTTTAAATTATGATTCGAAATTTTACCAAAACCAATACCAGCGACAATCGCCCAGTTCCTAACTAGGTTAGAGAATCGGCGAGGATAAATGTGATGATGCAGAATAAATTAATGAATAAAATATTAAAACAAAAGGAGTCTAGCCCTGCATCATAACATTATATGGGAAACATCAGAAGTTGGGTGTATTTATAACTGTTCACGGCATTTGCTAATAGTAACGTAGTAAGATCATACTGTATTATATTAGACCCAGATGTACAATTTTTTTTTAAATTTATTCTGGACCGACGTACACCTAAATAATACGAGATAATATGACGAGATATTTTTTGACTCCCCTTGGCCGGGAGACCTATCGGTCTTCGGCCCCTTAAATAGCGGCATAGTTTGTAGTTGGAGGCCCACTTAATTTGGTATCCGCTTCACTCACAGGCGAGAAATTGCAACAGTGAGGGAATACAAGAAGGCGCTGCAAAAAAGCGCAATACCTCTACACGAAGATGTCGTCTCCCACCCGGCATGCCGCTTGAAGTCCCGAAAGCCCTTCTGGGCGGAAGGAGAGAGGCTCCTCCAACTACCTCTCACCCCAGAAGATAGGTGGAAACTTGAGTGGCAAACGGCCAACGTGGGAAATGCCCATCTCATACAGGACCCCACCGAGAGACAGCCTGGGTTCTCACTGCCTCGCAAAACCTGGTCCGCCATCAATAGGTTAAGGTGCTCCCATAGCCGCTGTGCCCACATGATGCACAGATGGGGCCTTAAAGAGTCGGCGATGTGTGAATGTGGTGCGGTGCAGACTACCGAACATGTGGTCAACGAATGCCCGCTCCATTCATTCCCCGGCGGGATTGATGAGGTCCACATGGCGACGCCTGAGGCCCTAAAATGGCTCGCAGATCTAGATGTCCCCCTCTGACCCCCCACCATACGAAAGAAGAAGAATATGACGAGACAATACCCTAAAATAAAGTCAGAATCCGATGTAAGTGAAGCAGCCGTGATGTATTGGATAGACCTGCAGTTGAATTTTCCCTATCAAATCTCCAAAATAAAGTAGTAATCTTAACGACATGTGATGAAGTCGTGTAAAACAATTTTCGAAGCGCGATTCGCCGTAATGGATGAAACTAGGGTCGACTTTGCCCTGACAGGTTCAAAAATCGATCTTTCCGTGGGGCTTAATTTAAATATTTCTGATTAACATATTGTTAAAATCTAAAGGAATATGTTTCTAGAGGAATCCCTCTGGAAGTAACTAAATCATTTTTTAGAAAAAATGTAAAAAATAGTGTTTACAGATAATTTTATAGTTCGTAAAAGCGTTTTATAAAATTTGTTTCACATAAAATATTTTAATCGTGAGGTCGTCTTTTTATTAATCTTAGATATAAATAACTTACTTCCGTAGGAATCCCTTTAAAAACATTTGAGATTTTAGTAATACGTTCATCAGAAATAATTTAAATGTAAGCGTCTAGAAAACCTCCTTTATTAGAGTCTTATGTCGCCTTATTTCAATCAAAAATTCATCGCAAAAAGCCATTGTTCATGATTTTGTTAATTCTTCATTATTAATAATTAATAAGGAATTCCAATTAAAATATTTTTTTCGTGAACCTTCTAACTTAAATACCTATAAATGATATCGATATTTGTATTTTTTTACAAATATCGTTATCATAGTTCAAATAATTTTCAAGATTGTAATTTTTTAAAACCTTGGAAATATCCCGAAAATCGATGAGATATTTCAAGTTCATACAACGAATAAACTATCATATTCTACTGTTTAGCCAGGGCGTATAACTTTTTATTGGTTGTTGAATGTCAGATAATTTTATTTTACTACTAAGGTTTTCGCATACACGGTTGTTTATCAAGGTCATATTTATTTATAATGGTAGCAGAAGTCGGGGACGCCCGAAGAAGACATGGCACGACCAAGTGAATCAGATACTTGAGTCGGGCCATGTCAAGAGTCAGAATAATAGAAGAGTATGTATGAGACAATATATGAATGTGAATGAGGCAAGGAGTGTGTGCCAAGACCGAGTTGTTTGGCGGTCCGTCCTCTCTGCCTACCCCTGCGGGGAAACGGCGTGATGGTTAGTTAGTTAGTTATTTATTTAACCTGTCAGAATAATTTATTCGCCTTTGGAACAACGCGGCTAGATTCCACTCAAAGCAACACTGAGCAGATTCAAACCAGTAAAATTTGAATCCTAGCCTCCTTATTGGTTGGAGCGAAAAAAGCGTTCAGCGTCACGAAACATTATATATTTTTTGTAATTAGTAATTTTTGTTCCATAAAACGTAAAACGTGTTATTTTCATTTTTCTTTTATGTTTGCATTAAAATTTTTTACTTATAAATAAATTAATAAAAAATATATATTCACTTCTAATAATAAAATATGATAGCGTATTTAATCATCTTTCAAAAACAGTTTTCACTTTTTGGATACGTTCAGAAATCTTCCATTTATTTAGATTTACTATTGAAAAGCGATAATACGGCTGAGGCCTGAAGAATTAAGATTACTCCAGTAGGTATAAGTATAACAATAATATCTTGGTGCAAACTGGGATAAGATTGTATAAATTTATCCGAAGGTGTAGGCAAGTAATCGAATTGCTTTTTTTACAATATTCTCTGTGCGTGGTGATTTACGTTCCTGTGTGTTTAACGGTGCGTCACAAATGACGGAACTGTTCAATGTTTTGGAAGCGAGAAAGGCCGACTCAAATCGCACGAGGAAATAATTACCCAAAACTTTTACAGCCCCCGAACCAAAAGGGAGACAGCATTTCACAAATATTATAATTTTGGCACTGCTGAAAATGTTTTCTTTTCATTTAACGCTTAGCAGTCTGTCGTTTTAAATATTTCAGATTTTCTCAAGCAACTTAACGTTTATTTAGTTTCATTCTCTCTGAAAAATCACATTATAGAGGAAAGAAAATAAAATGTTGAATTCGTAATGGAATGTCTTTGTTCAGTTAAGGTAGATAGTCCGTTTTTAAATCATTACCATTTACCATTTACCGCGGAGGAAGGATCAATTATTATAATAATCGCTTTCGTGGCTAATCTGCAAGTATAAGCATTATCGCCAGTTCTTTTTCTTACATTATTTCTCTACAATTTATTACATGACGAAATTTTGAATCTGTACTCCGAATGCGCTTAGAGTGGGCCGCTGCATTGAATAGTTAGTTGGTAAAATTAAAATTAAAATTAAAATTAAAATTAAAATTAAAATTAAAATTAAAATTAAAATTAAAATTAAAATTAAAATTAAAATTAAAATTAAAATTAAAATTAAAATTAAAATTAAAATTAAAATTAAAATTAAAATTAAAATTAAAATTAAAATTAAAATTAAAATTAAAATTAAAATTAAAATTAAAATTAAAATTAAAATTAAAATTAAAATTAAAATTAAAATTAAAATTAAAATTAAAATTAAAATTAAAATTAAAATTAAAATTAAAATTAAAATTAAAATTAAAATTAAAATTAAAATTAAAATTAAAATTAAAATTAAATTAAAATTAAAATCTAAGCAATTAATATAAAATTCAATCTTAATTCAATTGAGATGCATTTTTAACAGCAGCTAACGAAATCGTCAAAAGTGATATAGATTCACCAATTTCCGGCTTGAACTGCGAGTTACGGACACGGTATATTAATTTATAGGAGAGAACGCCATAAGAAAATGCATTTAAACAAAGTGACTTGCCGAAAAAAGAAAATATTTTCTGAAAAAATTATTAAAATATATTTTTGACAAATTGAACCCATTTCCCAGTGTGCGGTTTCCGATATGTAGCTCACGGCTTGTGATGTGGAGGGGTGGGGAGTGGGGATGGATGGAGAAAGGGGAACCATATAATTCCTTCATCAAGAAACAAATGATGGCGCTTCGATCCCTTCCGGAACCGAACCGATTTCGACCGGAAAGAGGACGTTTTAAACCGGATACGCCGAAGCTATAACTGAATCACGGTGTGATTTCCATTTATATTGGTTTTTAACGACCGGGAGATGGTGAACTCGGTTCTGCCGTAAATATCGAGTACCGCAAAGTGGGGCAATGTGAGGCAAATATAGTTAGTGTTTGTTTTACAATAAAAATGGTTGATTTTCAAAACTACGATAATTTATTTGTTAAAATAACCTTTACGGATAATTAAACAATACACTTATTAAAATAATGCTTTTATTTTTTTAAATTACGCTGGTCAAGCAAATATCAAAAAAACCCTTCAAATTATGTTAACCTCCCGATTTGGACAAAAAACTCAATACAAGATGACAATGGTGATTAGGTTAGTACTTAAACTAACCAGTTTTTCAACAGGATATACATTTTTAATACAAATATTATCACTAATTTTAAATATAAGGATCATTATTATTATTGAAAGAAATAATCTAAAACAACACTAAAAACGGGTTGTTTTACAGAATTTTAATAGTTCATCAAATTTCAGGTTCTGTGAAGGTTCTATCCAAGTTCTGTTATTATTTCAGTTTTGTGAAGCAACTGGCCAAAAATGATATAATAATAGAACATGAATAAAACATTCCCAGAACTTGAAAATCAACTTTGAAATTTGATGAATTGTTCAAATTCTATGAAATCTATTGTTTGATTGAAAGTGACGACTAGTATAAAGTATCTCTACTTATGAACACTGTTTTCTGCATATAATTTGAAACTATTTGAGAATTCGCAACTATTGATTGAAAGTGACGACTAGTATAAAGTATCTCTACTTAGGAACCATGTTTTCTGCATATAATTTGAAACTATTTGAGAATTCGCAACTATTGATTGAAAGTGACGACTAGTATAAAGTATCTCTACTTAGGAATCATGTTTTCTGCATATAATTTGAAACTATTTGAATTTTCGCAACTATTGATTGAAAGTGACGACTAGTATAAAGTATCTCTACTTAGGAACCATGTTTTCTGCATATAATTTGAAACTATTTGAGAATTCGCAACTATTGATTGAAAGTGACGACTAGTATAAAGTATCTCTACTTAGGAACACTGTTTTCTGCATATAATTTGAAACTATTTGAAATTTCGCAACTATTGATTGAAAGTGACGACTAGTTTAAAGTATCTCTACTTAGGAACCATGTTTTATGCATATAATTTGAAACTATTTGAGAATTCGCAACTATTGATTGAAAGTGACGACTAGTATAAAGTATCTCTACTTAGGAACACTGTTTTCTGCATATAATTTGAAACTATTTGAGAATTCGCAACTATTGATTGAAAGTGACGACTAGTATAAAGTATCTCTACTTATGAACCGTGTTTTCTGCATATAATTTGAAACTATTTGAGAATTCGCAACTATTGATTGAAAGTGACGACTAGTATAAAGTATCTCTACTTATGAACCGTGTTTTCTGCATATAATTTGAAACTATTTGAGAATTCGCAACTATTGATTGAAAGTGACGACTAGTATAAAGTATCTCTACTTAGGAATCATGTTTTCTGCATATAATTTGAAACTATTTGAGAATTCGCAA
Organism: Hesperophylax consimilis; assembly: GCF_061612785.1. Classification (NCBI taxonomy): domain Eukaryota; kingdom Metazoa; phylum Arthropoda; class Insecta; order Trichoptera; family Limnephilidae; genus Hesperophylax; species Hesperophylax consimilis. Next base: position 7,076,112 of record NC_142857.1, read on the forward strand.
CTATTGATTGAAAGTGACGACTAGTATAAAGTATCTCTACTTAGGAATCATGTTTTCTGCATATATATTTGAAACTATTTGGGAATTCGCACTATTGATTGATAGTGATGACTAGTATAAAGTGTATCTATTTAGGAACCGTGTTTTCTGCATAAGTGTCTGAAACTATTCGGGAATCTGGAATCTTTGAAATAACTTGGGGACATGTCAACATTTTAGTGTTCGCTGTCCGTATTTAGTGTTATATTTTGGAACAACAACGCTTTCATTCTTTGTGAACAGAATGTTATGTTCATGTTCCATTTTCCTCTTATTATCAGAGTCAGATGTAGGATTCTTGCTGCAGAGTCTCCATATTCTCCATCTTCGTGTCACCTGTTCCTGTACTTCATTTTATTTAACCTAATTTCACTTTATTTTTGTAATATTTATATTTTTTGTAATACCTGCATCAACTGTAAAGCGCCTCTGAGGTGATATCTCACAAAAGTGGCACTATACAAATTTTCCAATAAATAAATAATAAAATAAATATGCTGAATCATTATTTTGAATCGAAATGAGTAGCTATTCACTATGTCAATAATTCTTCTTGTTTTTAAATACGCGGTGAGTTTTTTTTACGAATAGCCCACCTTTACTGTACTTTCGGTTCTTTACTTTGTAAGGAGAGATTGCGAGAGCTATTTACAAGAGAATAATATTTCCTTTGAGAGTGAAAAATGATATCATCAAGTGACACACACGCTGCTGCGACCGTCCTCGTTCGATGCTCGAGTATTGCTCGAGGCTCGAAGCTCGAAGCTTACTCTCTACTCGGATAGAAAGCCGAAGCATTAGGGTTATTACATTACAAAGGTAATGCACGGCTTAGCGATGTGCATAATAGATATATCCGTTTCATCATTCTAAATATTCAAAGCCTTGCTTATACAACTAAATTAATTGTTATAATAATGTATTTATTTATACTGGGTTTATACAGACGATCTGTGATGTATGGAGTATCACAGCGGGTGAAGGTTGTACACAATAATGATACTCTTAGGTGATCTTTTTACTGGCATTTATTAGGGAGCTGCTTGCAACAAAAAAGCGACAATCCTAGAATGCATCGCCTTTTATAGCATCTCACAAGCATGCTATCTCGCTTGCACTCACACACATTCATACAGACATCACACGATTTTACGTGAGAAAAATCCAGTTAAAAAACTCAGTTTATATACAAATAGGTCCAGCAATTACAAAAATCTATTCATACATAGAATACATTAATTTTCATATATCTAAATAAAGATTAAAATATAAAACAAATAAAAAGACAAAATTATAAAATCATTTGAACGACAAAAAAAGTGCAGAAAAGTAACATACAAAAGAGACTCAACATATAATATTATTAGTGCAACATATTTTTTAGCAATAGCAGAACATTTTTTCTGAATCCATAAAAATTATTGAAGAAAATGTCTACTTCAGCACACTCTATCTTAGTATACAGTCGATACATTTAGGTCAAGGGGCTAAAATAGGCGATATTATTTTTGAATATATTCAGGTGAAACATGCTATTGCGTCTTAAATAATGGGAATTGAGAACATTTATTTCAATATTGTTAAGACGAAGCTTAATGCTAAATCACTATTTTGATTAATCTTTAAAACGAATTAGTGTACATTATGAATACCAAAAAATATGCTTTAGATAAATTGAAGGTTTTCCTATCATTTTGCTTGAGTAGAATACAAATTAAAAAAATGAATTACTCAATAAAAAATATAAATGTAAACTACTAAAAAATATATTTATTCAATAGAAATGTATGAACGCGAAAAGGAAACAACTTAAAAAAATACAATATTATAGCTAAGATTATCTGTAACAGTTTCAATTGATTAACTTTTTGTGCTTTCTTATAAAATTATTTACAAAATAAATAAAAACCAGTTTTGAGCTTGAAATCGAACGTTTCTAGACTCCGTTTGTAAAGCGATTTTAATGCCTATTACCTACAATATAAGGTATACCAAAAATTTAAAAAAAAACCGATTGTCTTCGAATACAAACTTAATAATATTTGCTTAGCAACTGTTACATCTATCAAAGACCTTGGTGTCTCTCTTGATAGCAAGCTTTCTTTTCGGGATCACATAACTGCAATCGTTAATAAATCCCTCAAACTACTTGGTTTCATCACTAGAATCACTTCGGACTTCAAAAACGTAAATACCCTTAGAACTCTTTACTGCTCCTTGGTTCGCCCCCATCTTGAATATGCTTGTGCTATTTGGTCTCCTTTTTATGCTGTCCACATTCGACGCATTGAATCTGTTCAACATCGGTTCTTAAGAGGGATTGCTAGGAGGCTAGGTTTAGAAAAAGGCAAATACTCATATGATGAAATTGAACTAACTCAAAACCTCTCTCCTTTGGGAAAGTCCGTCGGGAAAGAAATGACCTCATTTGCTTCTTCAAAATTATAAATGGTATTATTGATTCACCTACTCTACTGCAACTCATTCCCTTCAATATCCCCTCGCACAGACTCAGAAATAATGAACTGCTCTTCCTCAACCATCATTCGACCAATTATGGATATTATTCACCATTGTCCAGAATGTGTAGACTGGTCAACTCAAGTCAAAACCTTAACTTTTTTGGGATAAGTCTGAATGATTTTTGCCAGTCGCTAAATAAGTGACGGAATATTATAAGTGTCCTGTGGTCCTGACTCACGGCCTATTCTTGACTTGATTCGATTTGTCACTTTATTTTCTTATATTATATCCACCATATGTCTTTGCTTTCATGTAACTTTGTCTACTCCTGTATTTTTCATTTTACTTTATTCGTGTTATTATTTTGTAATTTGCACGATGTCCGTTAATAAATAAATAAATAAATATACACATTTTTGGTTTGTAACTTCCTCTTAAGACATATTGCAGTATCAAGATGGCCAGTCAGTTGCTTACTAATTTTAATTTATTTTTCTTGAAGTATTTAAGACGTACGTTGTATAATGTATGAATATAATTAATTAAATTGAATTTGTGTCATTTTTTAAAGTGATTACGTTTGAAGTTTATGGGGAGATGGAAGACAAATAATAATGCAATCTTGGAGAACGGAAAATACCCTTTTCCCGCCATCGTGGATAAATACTGCCACCATATAGACTACGGAGAGATAAAAATAATAAAGAACAAAGAATTGAATCAAACGTCAACATTTTTCTAACCGTCGCAGTACGGGGTTAACCGGCTCTCTACTTAGATTATCGAATAAATACAATAAACTTGTTGAATTCCGCATCGAAGCTTAGTGCGCAAAAAAAAAATAGCAGTCGGTTTCAACTTAATTACTATAAGACACAACTATTTATGTCGGGGGAGATGGTAAAAGGTGCATAAAAATTACATTTTTCTTAATCAAAATGAAGATTCAAGGTTAGGAAATACGCTTAAATGATTAAAATAACCCAAACTAAAAAAACTAAAAATCTATTTAGTGCATGTTTACATCTCCTCCGACTTCAATAGTTGTCTCAGTGTAGTGTAGTGTAGTGATCTTCCGTGCCGATCACCCAGATTACTTATTAATGAGATGCATGCGGGTACTCCGTACTATTTGGTTTTATTCAGGTAGCTATAAGTATTGATACAATGGAAACTGGACAGTATAAGAGTTTGTTATTGAAAATAGGACGAATTACAGCAGACACGCCTATACGTCTCGGCCATGCTGTCTCACTCAGATATGCCTGTCTCTTTCATACCGACAGACATACGTTCACCATAATTAGATATTATATTAAATCAAAAGCTATCATACTTCGAATAAGGACTACTAACATTATATTCAAGTCCAGGACGTTAACGTTTCTTTTTCTGATTTTTCTGTTTCAAATTTTCGTTAAAGAATCGCTTAAATTGTCTTCAATAATTAAATATTAAACTTTGAGTTTTCACTTGATCGTGCCATGTTGAGCGTCTCCGACTTCTAACATTCACTACTCTATACTTCATTGGTACTATTAAAAGAAAACTTCTTCTATTCGATTCCGTATAGGTATCATTATATTGCAAACATAATGTGGGTCTTACGAGTTTTCTTCTTGGCGTCCCCGACTTCTTTTACCATTCAAAATACTCTCTAAACACTAATAAAAACAAAATTTGAAATTTTCAACAAATTCGGTCAAGAAGTTTTGAGTCTATAGGAGAAAAACAAAGAAACATTCATTTAAATACATATGAGTCAAGATAGAAGATAGAAGATAAAAGATAAAAGATAGAAGATAGAAGATAGAAGATAGAAGATAGAAGATAGAAGATAGAAGATAGAAGATAGAAGATAGAAGATAGAAGATAGAAGATAGAAGATAGAAGATAGAAGATAGAAGATAGAAGATAGAAGATAGAAGATAGAAGATAGAAGATAGAAGATAGATGATGGAAGATAGAAGATAAAAAATAGAAGATATACTCTGCATGGTTGGGAAGTGTTTTTTTTAGTAAGGCTTAAGTATTTAGGTCTTATATACACACGATTATACTTCCGCCATTATCTGAATAAAAATCAGCGATTCAATTCACTGAAGGTCTACGGGTCACAGATCTTCTAGTTCTAAAGGACACAACAGATTATCAAATAATTTATTTGCTCTGATTTCTTCATTTTCTTACGTCATTTCAGTGCAGTTAATGCTGACGAATTCTTTTGCTTTAATGCGAGAATTGAGAGAAATAGGGGAATCCAGAGGAGTGGGCACCAAGAACGTCCTGAGGAGGAGGTTGCCCTACATGCTCATCTATTCATCTGTTAATCGCACAAAGCAGAGATCCCGCTTTGGAATTACGCGATTTGTCTTTAGGAACGTTCCGTAGTCAAGCGTTAAGAGTTCTGCTGCCGTGAAATCACTTCAGATTACCACGAAAATTTGTGGGGGTTTTCACATTCATGAAAAACTTAGGGGAAGGAGATGGGGAGAGGAAGGTTGGTAAGTACTTGGCTATTCCGATCTGGTCACCAAACAGGGCTAAAGTCATTTCGAGCAACGTTTCAATTCTGAATGGTGGTCTTACAACAACTCGATACTGAGAGTATCTTCCACTACAAAACGTGCTACAAGTAAAGCGTATGTTTAAATGCGCACGCCGGGATTTCAACCCACCACCTCTGAATTGCTAGCTGAGAGCCGTACCACTCAACCACGAAGGCCATAAAAACAATATGATACGTTTGAATCAACCAATATATATATACGATACTGTGGCGTGTCTAGACTGGCCATGGGTTATGACTCATTTTATTAAGAGCGGGAGTCACTGTACCAGCTCAATATTTTTGTATGACTCAAAGAGTCTACTCAATAGAACGACACGGCTCAATTGAACGGGAGCCATGAGCTTAGAGCGTATGAACAATGATCATATTGTGCTCACCCGATGCGAATCTCCAGATACGGCTCCCCCGATACGGCTCCCAGATCCCCAGCGTAAACGAATGAATGCTTGTACGACTCCTGGTATCGGTACTCTGCCTCGTAATACGAGCAAAATAAGATGCTAGGTAGTTAGAAGGTGTATGTATATATATTCAAGTCTAGATGTCGGACTGTCAGACGTCGTTTACTTTCCAACATATGTAATAACTTGAAAATTGAGCAGTTGCACGGTTTAACTAATTTTATGCAATGGCTCCACACAGGAGGCCCTGAGGAAAAAATATCTCTTAGGGCCTATATTGTCTTTTGTGCGGTATTTTTAAGGAAAGGAAGGAGAGAAAGGTTGGAGGAGTGGGTAGGAAACTGAGGGGATTAATTTTCCCAAGAGTGACGGACGTATGAATACATCCCTCCGACTGCGGTGCAAAGCGATGGATAGGTCAAAAGGTCTCCCTCAACCAGTGTCTCCAGATCCGACCCGCCACGCAGTAGAGGTGAGCAAACTCGTCCGCAGTCAAGACGTAGTCAAACCTCACCCCATGAACGCGGGAACCCCTTCTAAATCGCTAAACGCAGCGAGCCACTGGAGATGACCTAAGGCAAGGGCGTTTAGTATCCAATAAATGGTTCTTGAAGCGGCGGTACCCATACCCGCCTCCAAAAATCTTCGGCTCGTTCGTGAACGACTCATCACTAGTCTATAGACACACTACATTATAAGGGAGGTACTCCGGGTTATTGTACTCGAGTGCAGTACCCACGTGTCCAGTACCAACAGAAGATAATGAACGGCAATGGGTGGTGTCCTGTCCTAACCAAACAGCGTGCCACAGTACAGTGCAGTGCAGTGCTAATGAGCGTTAAATTAGTCGCCTAATTGAGCCATGTTTCAATAACAGTTGTAATTGCTGAGTTTTGACCGCAGCTATCAAATGAGTTTGCAGCTGATGGATAATATGGTTAGGGCCTCGACGTCTATAGTAGTATAACATGTAACTATACCAATAAACTAAGACAACTTTATGAAAAAAAAAATATATTTAAGTGTCTCTAGTTATCATCCACGTAGACTTTAAATTGTTGATGAACATTTACAGAAAATATTTATAACAAAGACATAAATTACGGATCGCCAAACGAATCTGTTATTATTTTGACTATTGACATGGCTCAACTCAAGTATCTGGTTCACTTGATCGTGCCATGTCTTTCTCGAGCGTCCCTTGCTTCTTCTGCCATTTACATTTACGTAATATATTATCCTAACACTTCTTTCTTCATTCATTCGCTTTACATGACCAAACCATCTGAGCGTCCCTTCCCCAATTTTAGTCATTACGCTTACGTCAGTCTTGTTTTCTTTGCGGATCTCCACATTTCTCACACGATCATACATGGTTTTTCTAAACATACCCCATTTCTATGACATTCAGTCTACTTTTATCATTCTTCTGCCAGTTCCATGCCTCTCAGCCATACATCAGGATAGGTACCAGTAATCCATCGACTTCTAGCTAGCTTCTTTGCACATTTTTTGATAGCGCCAAATTAATCGAGTTACCTGCATTTACACTTCTTTCAATATCGTTAATCCCACCTCTCTTAAACATACTCCACATAAACAAACTCATCCACCTGCTCCAAGTATAATTCATCATTCACAATTATATTGAATACTGTTTTCGTACTCTTTCAAAAACCAAGACTTACTTACATACTTTGTTCATCCTAGACACGAGAGACTATAGATATCCCATACTGTTTGATAATATCAACACCGCATCATCAGCATACAACAGGCAACATACTTTCAGATTACTCAAATTCGCGCCCAATCCCACCTCTTTCAATTCTTGCATACAAGTATCCATGTATAGGTTGAATAACCACGGTGACATTATGCAGCCTTGCTTAACACCTTTTGTGATATCAAACCACCCCGTAAAACACGAGAGACTGTAGATCTTCCATACTGTTTGATGACATCAGCACCGCATCACAAGCATACAACAGACAACATTACTACAATTATATCCTACATATCCCCTTTTCTACAAGAGTCACTCGTCGTCCCATTGGGTCGGGAATCGATATAAACCGTAGACTCTGAATATTGGAAGTGGAAATTAACTTTAATTAATTACACTTTCCGATATCCGATCAAGCTGCAAATCTACAGATAGACTCGTTGTTGACGACAATGTATTCTATCATCTTGGTGGCACTCATGCACATACACGCGCGCACATTCGCATTTTCTGAAATTGGATGACGTTATATTAAAAAAATACAGCAGATAATATAGGAAATAAATGCCGGTACTATCCAATTAGTGTTTAGGTTAGGAGTTAGCGGTGCTGATCCCAGACACTGTGGAGGAAGGCGTAACTAGGTCGAAAATTGAAAAAACATATATTAAAGAAGAAAAAAAAAAGATTTATTTTTCTATTTGCTAGTATAAATTAACATATAATAATGGTATATTAGCTAGCACGCAGAGTTTTTGAAGTTTGGCGTAACCCTATCTTGCCCAGCAATAAATTGACTCGTACATTGTTGTTCTTGCCCTCAGAATTGACTGCAAATCATCCAAGGGGTTAATTAAGCCATTAAAAATGAGTCCGTCACAGAAACGTACAATTAGTATTTTTTAATTGTATTTTGAAATAAAGTTGTTTCATTCGGTTTTAATTACATACAATATAATTATGATTATAATTAATAATAACTGGCGTAGACCCGTCAAAAATCATGGTATAATCTGACTTTGTGGCTTATTTGAATTCTTCATTCAATCAGTTTTTAAAAAAAGAGCTGTAGGAACTGCTCGCGTATAATTTTTAGTTTCTGGCAAGGTCTACTAGCTTGAAACACCAAAACCACACGTAGCCCCCATCAGCTAGCATGGCGAACCGATGAACTTATTTATGCGATGAACATTCCGACTGCAGACGGGCGCTATCCCACATGCTTCCTTCCGTGTTCGAATTTTGATAATACCATTATTTCGGATTTTTTATTTTTGGTTAGGATGGTCCGATACCCTGCAGGGAACCCACTTGCATGGCGCGGATGTAAACAGCGCGAACTAAATATTTAGTCTGAGTTGCGGAATTCAGTACTTCTTACCGGCTGCGCCAGTTTGTACCGGTCCATAACATCAACAAAACAATATGGACTTAATAAATAATTTATTTATTTATATTTATATACCCCTGAAAATGCTTTTTTATGTAAAAGTGATACATGAGGCCGTGTACATAAGAGAATATATTATAATGATGTACCTAGATGTAATCCTTGTTGCCTAGATCATACATCCTATTGGTTAGTGAGTGTGTCTGATAGTTGGTTGTGCATGTAATACAGAAGAATGTTGGTAGGTAATGGAATGGAACTCTCTCGACTGATCTGCAGTGGGAGAAATGAAATCAAACGTCCCTTCACTCTTGGTACCACTGACCACTCATACCTCTTTTCTTCCCAGATCCTCTCCTTCCTTTCCTTAAAAATAACCCCCCATACAGCATTCCCAAAGGTGATGTAGGCCCTAAGTGAAAATATTTTGCAAGGGGGCCTCTTGTGTGGAGCTAATGTAAAAAAAAGAGATTATATATCGAATTTGGTCCTTTCAAGCCACAAAATGAAAACCTCACTGTAGACGATAAAAACAAATATTTGCAAAACTAAAAAATTAGTTAAAAATCTTCTTTTTCGAAATTTTGGTGTAAAATATTGCATTTCTATTGATAGTGAAGAGAATTTTCAGGGTTAGGAAATTAAATAATAATAATAATGTTCTATATTAGCACCGTCCGAGTATACATTTAGGCACAATCAAGTTTTAAAAATAATTCACCAAAATTTGGTAATTAAACATAACTTGATTGACTGCCGTAATATAGTACTATATTATGAATACGAACCAAATTCATTTTTAGAAAACGAATTTTATAAAATATATTATGATAAAACTATACTAACAGACCGAACGATTAGTCATAATAGACCCGATATAGTATATCATTGATGTCGCTATTCCAAATTCCTGTAATATTCAAAAATCTGTTAGTGAAAAAATAAGAAAATACACAGATTTAGGAAATGAAATAAAAAGAATTTGGCATTCTCAGACTATAAAAATATTACCATTCGTTATTTCGGCTACTGGCATTATACCTAGCTCTCTCATTAAAAATTTAGGCGTATTAGACCTATCAACATTAATAAATTATTATTATTAATAAATTAAATATTTTAATTAAAATCAATAATTTAAATATTCAGCCTGACGGCATAGTGTTAAACAAGTCATTTACAAATCATGAGTCACTGCCGATTGCTTATCAGCGGCGGCACTCTTATTTTAAATATATTCAGACGACAATAAACAAAAATAATAATAGAGGTGTTGCAGTACTCATTCTGACGAAATTCATTATTGTTAATATTTTAGATTACCCAATATTTCTTACAAACTGCATTCAAATTGAAATAAATATAAAAATGACATATGTAAACCTACCTTTCAATCATTACTCAAATAAATACTTAGGTATAGTAACCAGGGAGGTTGTAATAAATTATCATATTAATAGCACAGAATTTGAACTAATTATTTTATAAAATATTGCTTTAAGTAATTATCTAGAAGAAGATAATGAAGTAGATTTTTTAAGAACTAACGATCTACAACAGTGGATAAATATTAAAAAAAGTGATGTAGGGGAATTAATTTGTATTCATGTAAATATCAGATCATTATGTAAGAATTGGGATGTTTTACATGTTTATTTAAGAAATTGTTGGGAGCGTATAGATATTTTAATGATTAGCGAAACTAATATACAAGCTGACCAAATTAATATGTATGAGATTCCGGGCTATTCAAATTACAACTATTGTCGTAATAATAAATCAGGTGGGGGCATATCGCTATATATAAGAAACAGTATGGTATTTAAACAATCACCACTAGAATCAAATTATTTTGAAAATGTTTTTGGTGTAATTACTCTTCCAAATAAACAAAGTTTGAGTATATTAGCGATATATCGACCACCGAATCTTAACAAACTATCTTTTATCAGGGAAATTGAATCTATTCTGACGGATTTCATAGGCCTTCGAGACAATGTTTTGTTCTTTGGGGACACTAATATAAACTTGATGAATTTTAATGATCCTGTAGTAAACTCATATGAAAATATTCTTGCAAGCAATTATTTGATCAAATGCATAGACGGTGTGACGCGGGAAGCAATTGTTAGCGGGCGCATAACACAATCATGCATAGATCATATATACGTTAGGTACAGTAACGGGCTTAAACAAGTGGACTCGCTATCATCGTGCGTATGCGAGATTTCCATAGCAGATCACTATATGACAGCCGTTAATATTAAATATGATGTGCAAAAAGAACCATTAAAAAACATGAAAAAGATAACAATTTTGTCCCAAAAACATATTGATAGTCACATCCGAGAAATACATTGGAATTCTTTACTTAATGCACAAGAAAGTACCTTTTTGTATCATCAAATTAAAAATAATTTCATTAATTTATATGAAAAAAGCACTGTATCATTTTTTGAAAAACCAACCAAAAGACCACATGCGATCAAAAAATGGATAACTACAGATATTTTAGAGTTAATAAAAAAAAGGGATTTATTGTTTCGAAGATGGAAAAATTCTCCTTGTAATAAAACTTATGAAAATGAATACAGGTACATGCGAAATAATGTCAACAAATTAATTACGAAAAGAAAAAATTGTTATTTTAAAGATAAATTCAAACGTAGTTTCAATAATACTAAGCAAACATGGGATGAAATAAATAAATTGTTGGGAAGAAAAACTAAAAGTAATTGTGATGAAGTCATCTCACGATATGTGTTAAAGGAACAGACGGTGGAAAGTGTAACAAACCAATATGTAAATTATTTCTCAGATAGTATAAGCCAAATGTTGCACAGATGTGATTTTAAGGCATCCAATGTTAATCAAATAGAATTACCTCACAGTATGTATTTACCAAAGGCAACTCTCACTGAGATAAAAAATATTGTTAAGAAAATGAAAAATTCAAAATCCTTGGGAATGGACAACATAAGAATGTACGATATAAAAAGACATATAGATATTTTAGGACCTATTATAACGCACTTAGTTAATAGACTTATTATAGAAGCTGAATTGCCAAATGATCTTAAATGTGCTATTATTAGACCTATATACAAAGGAGGAAAGCACTCAGAAATAGGAAACTATCGACCTATCAGTATAATGCCTGCACTTGAAAAAATTTTTGAAAAATATATTTCCTTAAAATTAAATAAATACTTAGAAAAATTTGACATTATAGACCAAAAACAATATGGCTTTCAAAAGAAAAAAAGCACAGAGAATTTATTACAGGACTTTTCAAATTATATTAATAATGAATTAAACCATAAAAGACATGTTTTAGTACTATTTATAGATAACTCCAAAGCGTTTGATACAATTGACCCACAAAAATTATTAAAAATCTTAGAAGCAATTGGAATTAGAGGTAACCTACTTAATTTGTTTAAAAATTATTTATCTAATAGACATATATGTGTAAAAATATTAGAAAAAATGAGTGGGAGGAAAAAAATCTGTGCTGGAGTCCCGCAGGGGTCGATTTTGGGTCCAACCCTTTATATTATATTTGTATCAATAATGAAAAAATTATTTAAATATGTAAGACACTTTGTATATGCTGACGACACTGCTCTTGTCATATCTGATGAACAATTATCCATTGCAATTAAATATATGCAACATGACTTTACGTCCCTGATAAAATGGTCACATGACGCAGGTCTAATCATTAATACCAAGAAAACTAAATTGATGCACATACGGTCTCCACATGCTTCATTTCAGATTATGCCTAAAATAATTTCACATAACTTTATATGTATTCATCAAAACATTTTACAGCCATGTATGTGTGAAAGTATTGAACTGGTAAATGAATACGTTTATTTGGGGGTGACTGTTGATTGTCATTTCAAATGGGATACACAAATAAACAAAACTTGCAAGCGGCTGAGAGCGATAGTGGGTAGGATATACAAACTGAAATGTTTCGTTCCGGTGAATATTTTAAAAATTATTTACCTATCACTAGCAGAATCAACTTTACGGTATGGTTTAACTACTTGGGGTCACTCTTGTAAAACTAATTTAAACCACCTGCAATCAGTACAAAATTCTATGGTTAAGTTATTAGCTCAAAAACATATTTTTTCACAGAGACGAAACATATCATTGTTGTATCGGAATTTAACAATATTACCGGTGCAGGCCTTATTATGGTACAAAATATTGATTCAACATATATCTGAGTCTGATTATAAAAGGAAAGTGGAACATGAATATAATACAAGGTTTACAAAGAATGAAGGAATGCTTGTTCCAAAATATAATAATAAATACGGACGGCGAACCCTAGAATTTAACGTGCCAAAAATGCTTAATATGTTACCCATTAATATAAAAAATTGCGATTCCACAAATAGATTGAGATATATGCTGAAACAATGGTTACTAAATAGAGATAGTTTATATTAATTTATGTGTGTTAATTGTATAGTTATAGTAATAATATTATTTTTGTATACATATATGTAATTGATCATTAACATCCTGTTGACAAACTGCTTTATTGAAGTTTAACGGGATTGTAGCTTGAAAACCAATAAAAAAAAAAAATAAAAAAAAAACAAAATTTATTTATAAAGATGCAAAAGTCGGTTATTTTGAATACATGTAGGATAATAAAAGATTTTTTTAATATTTATGTTGAGGGATCAGTAGGATTTATAGGCCCTGTTAGAAGTTCTACCGAGCCGAACCCTCTGATATGAAAATATCTGGAGTCCTTTTGATCTCTGGTGAGTTGACGTGTTGTTTTTGTATTGTTTTGTATTTATTTTGCTTATATAATGCACTTACATAATGTTGATTTACTAGATGATCATTTGTGGAAAAGTGTGTGGAAGGGTTTAGTTTTTCCAATGGGGAAGATTTAACCCGGACAATAAAATCGGAAGTTTAAAAAAAATAAGTATTTTTTTTTTGTAACAAATAGATATAATGATATCCTCACCGAGATCTCCCGTGCTGAGGATTTCATTTACATATTATGTATAATTTAATTATAAGAAAATTAATATTACAACAAATTTACACATGAATTTAATTATGAACATATTATATCATGTAGTACATTTAAAGTTTTCTCGAAATAACCTCAATAATAATAATTGTGCTAAAAAATTTAGTTTATAATTTTCAAACGTCTTAGGATGGATTGTTTCATAGAATTTGAAAAATTCATCAAATTTAAAAGTTAATTTTCTGGTTCTGTGAATGTGCCATTCAAGTTCTGTTATTATATCATTATTTGTCAGTTACTTGACAGAATTGAAATCATAAAGAACTTGAAAATTAACTTTGAAATTAGAAGATTTGTTCAAATTTTCTGAAACGACCCGTCCTTAGTCTATTACTCTACCATATTATACTTTGACGAGTATTCTTCAGAGTAGAAAATACTCTTAATGGAAGATACCCTGGTGTAAGACCACCATTCACCATTTGACGACCATATCTGAGTAGCCAGGTACTTCCCCACGTTTCTCTACCCTATCTCCTTTCCATCTCCACTACGTTCATCCTCACAACATACCTTATTGGTGATGACATAGTCTCATTTGCTCCATATGGTTGGGAGCTGTTGGAACACTTGTATTTCTAGTTGGTACGTGGAAAGTAATTAGGCTAAATAAATTAGGGCTGTCCAGAATACCATCAACAATTTTTAAATATAGTCAAGTCGGAAACAAGTCATCTATCTGAGAGTCTTAATAATTTAAAATTTTCATCAAGTGTCTATCGATAGACCGAGTTTACAGTTAATTTATCTTGGAAATTTATGCTGAATATTTTCAACGAAATCACAGTGGATTTTAAGGTGAGGAGACCAGAGGGTTAGCACAGTGAAATTGATAACTTTACAATGTCGGATTGATAGGCGTAACCCGTATTACCCGTGCACGGTCGCGCTGTTGATTACAAGACCGATATTGATAACGCAATATATTATAAACCGGCATACGCGAGCAAAATTGGAGGTAAGCAAAAGTTTAAAAAAATACTAATTAATTGACAATATCGAATTGAAATAATAGCTTGAATATACATTGACATGCCGCATGTACTTTATGACTCTAAAAAAGTAAATTAGTTCAAGAGGTCTATAGTAAAAATAAATGCCGCCAACAGGAATGATAAGCAGTAATTGTTGATTGAGGTACTAGTACATATTGAATTATTTGGCAGGTTGGAAATAAGCCGACATAGCTAAGTGGTTTCAGAGCACCTGACCGGACATCAGAAGGTACGGGTTCATTTTCCATTGGCGGCATTTATTTTTACTCGGAAGATATTTTCAATTGTATTGATATTTCAGGCGACTAATTATTGCTTATAATTATTTGTTATCCTTTATGCTATGCATAAAACCTTGTCTTATAAACATTAGTTTGTCATTAAAAAATAATAACTTTTTTTTTCTCCATGCCGGAACGGAATCAATTGATCGCGTCTCAATTAAGTCTATGGATCATATACACGATTTATTTCAATTCTAAAAGCTTAGTTAGTTCACCTCCTTTCATTATTAAGCCAGTCGTTTTGAGTAATTAACGAAATTATCTTAAAAGTTGTATATATTGACAGCTTATCCGACTCCTTGGATGCCGCGCTAAAATCAGAATTATATGCTCGCAAATATCGCTAACTGATCATAGATGACGGATTTTGTCAAGTTTCTGCCTTTACGGAGAATTAAGGCAATTTTTTAATCCTTTATTCGTTACTTTATTGATGTTTCAAAGAAAGAAATATATAATGAAGCTTGGAGGGCCGTTAAGTGATTTTTTAAATTTTTTTTTTAAATTTTTTAAAAAGAAAGATAAACATTCCCGGGTTACGAATAACCCAACAATGTTTGAAAATCTCCTACTACCACCACAGAAAGCCGAAAATGTTGCTTGTGTTGTGATGGAGGACTTAGCCAGCCGAGGAATCGAACACGCGACGCTCGGGTGAGACCCAAGCGCTATGCCCACTCAACCACTGACCGGTTGGGTTAGTATTTTCGTTCTCTGTATTATCGACAGCTCTACCTTACTGCTACGAGTGCCATCTATGAATAACAACTCATACTAATATCCAGGATTCCACAGTTTACGTGAAAGTACTATGAAACAATACATGATTACATGTATTCTGTTATATTCTTACCTACTGTTACGGAAGAAATTGGTTATGCGCATTGAAGTGGAATACATCTTTATCTCCAATGCTTCTGGTAAAGGTAACCCAAATACCTGCTCAAATCTCGCAGCTATTTACGGCATTGTTCATAATCTCATTGAAATTAATCATCGAACTGTCCCTAAGGCCCCGTAGAAAGCGTTCAAAGATGGTTTGAAAGGGAGATATGTAAATAATAAAAATGGAGGCTGTGCGCTAATGTTAAAAAAAACTAACTAACTAACCATCACGCCGTTTCCCCGCAGGGGTAGGCAGAGAGGACGGACCGCCAAACAACTCGGTCTTGGCACACACTCCTTGCCTTATTCACATTCATACATCGTCTCATACATACTCTTCTATTGTTCTGAGTCTTGACATGGCCCGACTCAAGTAACTGATTCACTTGGTCGTGCCATGTCTTTCTCGGGCGTCCCCGACTTCTGCTACCATTCACATTTGCATCGTATAATCTCCTTACACTTCTTTCTTTCGCTCTACATGCCCAAACCATCTAAGCGTCTCTTTCTTGATCTTACTCATTACGCTTACATCAGCCTTGCACTCTTTGCGGATCTCCACATTCCTCACACGATCATACATGGTTTTACCTCACCTACGCCTCAGGGATTTCATTTCAACAGCATTCAATCTACTTTCATCCTTTCTTTGCCAGTTCCATGCCTCACTTCCATACATCAAGGTAGGTACCAGCACTCCATTGTGGACTGCTAACTTCGCTTCTCTGGACAATTTTTTGCTAGCGCCAACTGCGTCCAGTCCTCCATTAATGGAGTTACCTGCATTTACTCTTCTTTCAATATCTCTGTCAGCCTTACCATCTCTCGTAAACATACTTCCTAAGTACACAAACTCATCCACCTGCTCCAAGTATTCCTCAATCACAGCTATTCCAAATAATTCCGACGAATTGGTAACGATAATATAATTATATATTTTTAGAACCATATCATTATATTGAAGATTTATAAAAACAGTACCATTTAATAAATATATTTCATGTAAAACGGTTCGAAAATTTTATAAAACATTTTTCATATATAAAATTAGCGGTATACACCAGATTTTATTTTCCAGACGGTGAATTAGTAACTCTTAATTATTTTTCCAATTCTTCAAGATTAATAATAACATTTTGATGTTTCTAAATTTGCGCGTTTAATTTTACGCTGCATTCATTTTTATATTCTGTTAAAAAAACTAAAGTTTTATATGTTATGTTCCAAAATCACAAAAGAAAAATAGATATAATCTATTTATTTAGTGTCAAAGAAAAAATTGTTTTGTTATTTACAAGCTTTTTTATTAAACCAGTTAAACATTATTCATTTATATTATACAAGCAACAAAAAATAATTTAAAATCTCATAATTTTCTTCTTATGAATATTGACGGAACAATCATCAACCATCTTACGTTTCAGAGGCCTACTGGCCCCGGGCCCAAAAGTTTTCACAGCGTTGAAACCAAATGTATCGCCAGCAACAAACATCGACTTAGAAGTTTTCTTGGCCAAATGCTCTTCGGTACTGAAACGCCGAAGATTAAGAGGATCACAGGTCCTTGACAAACGCACATATTTGCGAAGTCGGGTCCTTAGAACTTTATCTCCCTTGATGACTGAAGACCACACGGGGTCAACCTTGGATGCCGAAAGCAAGGAATTGTCATCAAGTTTTCTGAAGATAATAGATGCGATTTCTAAAGGCAATCTGCTTACCAAATCAGTAACATCAGCTACAACTCGAGTAACTCCCATCACACACAATAGCGAATAGAATGAATCCATATCCAGTATTATTAGCAATGCAATCGATTAGAGTTTGTAAAATTTTGGTTGGTTTGGTTTTAAATTTCCTATTTTTTTTTTTTTTTTTTCTAGATTCTTATATTCCATGAAGTGGTGAATCATTTAAATTTACTGAATTTAAAGTTAATGTTCTTTATACAAATAGAACGGCGTCATATGCGCCTCACAATTTTTACCTCATATGGGTTTATTCAAATATTACCTGGCTTTTAAAGACTTAGAGGCCTTGTATTTTCTCGGTAGGGAAAAAATTTGTTACCTAAAAACCCTACTAAAATTGCATGTATCATCATCCAGCATCAGCACCAGCGGCGACCTACAGCGGCCATATACTACATACGTGTCTGTTTGTGTTGTGTTGGGAATGGGAAGGAAATTTTGGCTGCGCCCTTTTGTTGGAGTCCTTCCGCATTTGCCATTGGGAGTAAGGAAAATCGCAGAAAACCTTACCCAGGAAGGAGCGGCCGAACGTCAACTTGAAACGTTTGCGGCCTTCAGTAACATCGGTATATGATGTCCTGCATTTTTGAGATGTGTGTGTGTGTGTCTGTTTTTATGTTAATATATACTTATGGGAAGATAGAAAATAAACATACATATACATACAAATTATAAAATATTATATAAATATATAAATAGATATATAAACATTATATATTTAGGAAGGGAGTCGGGAGTTCAGGAAATACCTACTGCTCGCTATTCGTCCGCGTCTAATTCTGGTATGTGCCATATGTGGTCATGGTCCATGAGGATGTGTTTCGGTAGTCTATGTGTGTATCTGAATGTCAAGTCGCTCGGAGCATTGTATTGTCCTATGTCTCGTATAAGTTGATTTTTACTAAGTGTGAGTGATTTGTAAAAGCGTTCAGTCAGTCTGTGTGTGAATTCGTATAGAGTTGGAATTTGTTCTCGTTCGTGTAATCTCTTCAAGTTTGTTCTGAGTCTCGTGTTGTATGTGATTTTAATGCAGAGATTTTGAAGTGTCTGTAGATTCTTGTGGTCTGAGTGTGAGATGCTGCTCCATACGGGAATCGCATAAGAGAGTACTGGACGAATGAGCGAGTAGTAGACGAGGAGTTTGGTTTTGGGAAGTAGCGGACTCCGTCTATTGAAAATTGGCTTCATCATGCCGATCGCTTGTCGCGTGCGCGTGTGTATCTTCGCTTGGTGAGATTTCCAGTTGAGGCGGGAGTCCATGGTCAGGCCCAGATATGTCACTTCATCTTTCCATTCTATGCTGTGTCCTCCCATTTCGATGTTAAAGTCAGGTGTTCTGTTTACACGTTTTCTCGTGAACATGATGGCTTCAGTTTTCGCCTCGTTCAGTTTCAGGCGCCATTTTTTGTAGTATTCTACGAGCGCATCGAGCGCCCTCTGTAGGTAAATAGCGGCCATATTCGCTTTCAGCGAGGAAACGTATAGTTTGACGTCATCAGCGTAGATAGACAGATTGCATCTCTCGTCTCGGGGGATGTTGAAGGTAAACAGAATGAAGAGAAATGGTCCAAGTAAACTTCCTTGCGGCACGCCTTTTGGAATCTCACGCATTGAAGATAGCACGTTCCTTATGAACACTCTGAACGATCTATTCTTTAGGTATTCCTGTATCAGTCTCGTTAGGTATATGGGCGTGTTAGTGCGGTGCAGTTTATGCACGAGCCCGTCTATCCATACTGTGTCGAATGCCTTCTCTAGGTCGATGAGCGCAGCGGCGGTGAAGCGATGTTCGTTAAATTTTCTTGCGATAAATTCCGCTACTCTGGTGAGTTGATGGGTCGTGGAGTGCCTCTTTCTGAAGCCGAACTGCTCGTCTGGCAACGTTTTGTTGTCGTCGTGGTGTGGTACAAGCCTGTTGAGTATAATTTCTTCAAATACCTTGCTCAGCGTAGATAATAGGCTAATCGGCCGGTAACTTGTCGGCTGCGTTCTATCTTTATTCGGCTTTGCGAAAGGCAGCACGGTCGCCGATTTCCAAATCTGGGGGAAATGCCCGGTCATGAGGCAGGCATTGAACAATTTTGTTGTGTAGATGATGGCTTTTTGAGGGAGATGTTTGAGTAAAATGTTATGAATTTGATCGCTTCCCGGCGCCTTGTTTGTTCTCAATCGCCTGATTGTGACAGCAATCTCGCTTGGCGTAGCAAAGTGAATATCTTCAGCGTTTGTTTGCTCTGCTTCCCTCAAGTCTCGTAGAGAGTCTTCTACGATCTGGTCTGTAGCCGGGTCGGAAAGGCCGTCTGTAGCGGCGTAGGCTCTCTCGAACCCGTCGGCGAGTGTTTCAGCTTTTTCCTGTAGCGAAAGCGCCGTCCCGGGGCCGTTCAGTTTCTGTAGCGGGGGGATTCTGAAGTCTTTATGTCGCAGCGCGCTTGCCATTTTCCATAGGGAATTATCCTTCGGCGTGAGTGATGCGACTTTTTTGTCCCAAAGTTCGCGCTTGAGTTCTGCGATTTCGGTCTTGATTTCCCTCTGCAGGCAGTTATACGCTGTCTTGAAATATTCGTCGCGTGTGCGGTGAAACATGCGTCGCAGGCGATTTTTCTCCTTGATGAGCGATAGAACGTACTCGGGAAGCTTGATCGTGTATGGGTGTATTTCTTTGAGAGGAATGTGTGTATCTTGTGCTGTTTGAAGAATCTCTGTGAGAGTGCTTGTAGCTGCGTCGATTTCTTGTGGCGTGCGCAGAGTTCCCGAAGTGAGATGAATTCGTTCGTTGACTTCTTTTTTGAATCCTTCCCAGTTCGCATCCTTGTAATTGCGCTGTTTTCTGGGGGTCCTTGAAGTTGTGCCGCCTATAGTAAAGCTCACGGGCAGGTGGTCCGAAGACAGCTCGTCTAGTGTGCGCAGTGGAGATATTGTCTTGACATTTTTCTCGAGTACTATGTCCAGTGTACTCGGATATCTAGATCGTTGCGAGTAGTACGTAGGTCTGTCGGGTGCCATTATCGAATAGGTATTTGTCTGCATGTGTGTAAAGAGCGTATTTCCGTTCGCATTTCCTCTGTAGTTATTCCAATAGTTGTGTTTGGCGTTCAAGTCGCCTCCCATCACAACAATCGGTCCCAGATTGAGCAATTTATTGAGATCTTCTCTCACTAGGTTACTTTGGGTGCAGTATACGGAGATGATGGTATGCGCTCTACCCTCTATGGTGACTTCGATAATCGTGGCTTCAGCGTGCTTCAACTTCGGAGTAGGTATTCTTGTGGACGTCATAGATTGCCGAACGAATATTGCGGTTCCTCCGCCTGATCTTCCTTGTCGATCGTCACGATAAATCTCGAAACCTTGCACTCTCAGCGGTACGCTTGGATTCAAGTGAGATTCTGATAGGAGAATAATGTCGGTGTGTAATTCGTTTGCCAAAGCGAGCAGTTCGTCTGTCTTGTTGCGCACGCTAAATGCGTTCCATACGAGGACTTTCACCGTCTCGGTATTAGGCATCGAGGGTGTCTAGGAGCTCAATCAGGATGACGAGCTTGTCTGCTCTTGTTGCGCAGCGGGCGAGCTGTGATCGCATCCTCAGGAGGCCTTGGAGCAGGGCCATCAAGTCCAGGTTATCTTCAGAAGAGGTGGACGCGCGCACGGGCTCCTGCTGTGGGCGGGGTTGTGGGGGCGGCGCGGTCTCGCGCTGCTCTTGGGCGGGGGCGGTGCCTCCGGCTACGTTGGCCCATGTGCGTCCATCCGTCCTCGGCTGAGGAGGTGGCCTGCTCGGGTTCTGTTCTGCCGGCGGTCGTTGGGCCCTTCTGGCAGGTCGCTGCTGTATTGAGGCGACGTATGCTACCCACTTGGGGCAGCCTCTGTAGTTGGCGGGATGCGGGCCTGAGCAGTTGCAGCATGCGGCGGGCTCATCTCTCGTCTTCTTGGGGCATTCTGCCGAAGCATGCTCCAGTAAGCATTTTACGCACCTTGCTGTGTGCGAGCAGTTTCGGGACCCATGCCCGAAGTCTTGGCACCTGTAGCACTGGGTGCCGTGCTGTAAATGGTTGCTCCTGTGCTTCTGGAGGCGAATGCGGCAGTGGCACAGGTATTTGACGGCCGCGCGCAGCTGTCCCATGTTAACTTCCTTGTTGAAGTGTGCTAAGTATAAGGGATACTCGATTGAGACTGTCATCTTGACCACCTTCACAGCTGGGAATCCCTGCGACTCCAGATCCGCCGCGATGTCTTCCACTTCGACGAGCGGCAGGCCCTTGATGACGGCCTTTTTCATCTTTTCTGCTTCGGCCGTGAATGTATGGAAGCCGCGAGCCTCCGCCCGCAGTCCATTGGTGAGGGCGCGATGGTCCTCCATCGTGCGCACGAAGATGTTGGCCGTGCCGCCCCTGTTATACCTGAAAGTAAAATGCTTACCAGCCCCCAGATGTCCTTGCACCGCAGCTGTGATCTGCGCGTGTGTCATGTTCCCCAGGGTCATCACGACCGGGGGAACGCGGTCTCTCCTGCCGGTACCTGCGGGAGAGAAATTATTATTAGTATTGGCACGCTTTATACGCGGCGCGCCGGCGCCTTCGCTTACCTCGGGCAACTCATCAAATCGGTTGCCACACTGGAGCGGTTGTGGTCCCCGTGGGGACATGGGCCTCTTCACGGGGTTGGACGGCCTCGTCCAGCCTCCATCCTGGGGGGCAGCCGTCTCCATCGGCTGCTGCGGTCTCGGGGGCGCCACGTATGCCGACGCTGGGCCTATCTGGGGGCGCGTGGGGGCAGGACTGGGTCCTGCTGCCCAAGAGGGGCCTGCTGCGGGCTCCGTCATCTCGGTGGCGTCGGGCGTCGTGGAAGCCGTAGTGGTGGATGGTCTCCGGGTCCTTGGGTCCTCGGGGCGGGGCTGTGGTGCGGGGACCGTATAGCGCACGGTCCCGGTCTTCTTACGCAGCGCGATTTGATGAGCGCCGGGCGGTACCACGACCGGGGAGTCCTCGTGGTCTTCAGGTAGCATCCTCGTCGGGAACATCTTGACATGCGGAAGTCTGTGTCTCCTCTTAAAAAGAGAGCACGTCTCGGGTGCTTGCGGGCGGTTTGTAGGGGCCAGCGTGGATTTTTTTTGTTGAGTAATACTTTGCGTGAAGAAGTGTTGCCTTGAGAAAGGCAGTTGGGGGGCGCGAGCGCCTGCTCAGTGGGCCGGCGGGATTCCTCCGGCCGGCAAAAGTAGCGGGGCCTGGCTGAGTACACAAGCCAGACAAAAACGATTCTGTGGTTGTGTCACAAACCACAAAAAAACCTATCTATCAATCATCCTCTTTTAAATTTCCTGGAAATTTGGTGGTAGTCCGTTGGTTTTTGTAATACCGTGTTGCGGACTTGCATTTTCACGATTCAAAATGAGTCAAAATTCACGTGCTCGCAAAAATCGCTAACTGATCACAGATGACGGATTTTATCAAGTGTCTGCCTTTATGGAGAATAAAGGCAAATTTTTAATCCTTTATTCGTTAAATATTTGTAATAAGCATTTACTTTGTGGCTCGTCATAATTTACAATAAAAGATATAAATTTGTTTTAGACCAATTGTACTCTACCGGTTTCGGAAGCACCCTTCCTTCGTCAGGAGAATATTAAAACTATATCTTATTTCCACCAATCATACTTTTAATAAGGACACAGGGGTTAAAATTCTTCACCGTAATAATAAAAGCAAAAGATTGGATAACTTAGAAGCTCTTGAAATCAAAAAATCCCGCAAAAAAACGCTAGTATATTGAGTAATCAAATTAATTTATCTTTTAGTCCCATTCTAGATATATTTCCAGTAAACCGCTCTGTTATTGCCGGAATTCCCGCAATTACCCGTCCCCCTTTGTTAACCTCCCACTCAAACACCTAAATTATATCTGTCAATATTTTGTATCAAAGGTTAGTTTCAATATTCTCTTGACGAAGGAAGGATGCTTCCGAAATCAGTAGAGTGCAATTAAATTTAAAGTGGTCTAAAACAAATTTATATCTTTTATTGCCTTTATTATTTAATTTATTAACTTGCGAAATAAAAAAATATATAATGGAGTTTGGACGGCCATTAAGCGATTGGGTTAGTATTTTCATTCTCTGTATTATCGACAGCTCTACCTTACTGTTACGAGTGCCTTCTATGAATAACAACTCATACTTATATCCAGGATACCACAGTTTGCGTGAAAGTACTATGAAACAATACATGATTACATGTATTCTGTTTTATTCTTACCTACTGTTACGGAAGAAATTGGTTATGCGCATTGAAGTGGAATACATCTTTATCTCCAATGGTTCTGGTAAAGGTAACCCAAATACCTGCTAAAATCTCGCTGCTATTTACGGCATTGTTCATAATCTCATTGAAATTAATCATCGAACTGTCCCTAAGGCCCCGTAGAAAGCGTTCAAAGATGGTTTTAAAGGAAATATGTAAATAATACAAATGGAGATACTCATATAAAAAAAACGATGATTATTAAGCGAAAATGGTTAAAGTCTTTAATAAAACACGACTCGTTTGAAATAGAGCAAAAATCTCTCCACAAAAGCTATAGTTGCATTTAAAGATGCACCGTGATTTTTTTTATTCCTATAACAAATTAAATAATAGAACAAAACGTGTTTTGAATAATTTTCAACAACTAGGAAGGTTTCCCGTTTTAGGACAGTCAAATTTCATCCTAGAGGATTACAGGATTTAAAAATAGAGAAAATAAGTATGTTAAAGTGAAGATACAATTAATTATCAAATTAAATTTTTTAGTAATATTTGGAATCAGTCCTGCCTAGATAAAATATCCAATTTGTTATTTTTGGACTGAATGATGACAATTCACATAGTTTCAGCTCAGAGGGGATTTTGTTATATATTTTAGGACCGAGATATGAGAATATTTTTTGATAAGCCGCTCTGTTGCTTGTTGGAACTGTAAGGTCGTTTCTTTCCTTTACTTTTTGTGTGATGTTTGTGTTCGGCTGTTTTCATTTTGTTTTTATTTTTATGAACATGGATTACTATTTTTTATATAGCACTGTCGGGCATCTAGTGCATTAAATTCCTTGAAGAGAGCGTCGCTCAAATATCTGAAAGGTTTCTTCATAATAACACGTAAAATAGATTTCCGTGCCTTCAATCTTATCTTCAATATTCAAACATATATTTTATTAAACTTGTCATAAATCGGTAGAGATTGGGTATGTCTAATTGAGATGCTTCTAGGATAGGCAATTGTATTTATGAAGTTTGTTTTTAACAAAATGCAAATCATTAATTCAATTTTATTTAATACTTTCCGACATTTCTATTCAAGTTCTATTCAAGTTCTGTTATTATCTTATAACAGCACTTTAATGAAACATTCACAGAGTTTAAATTTTAACTTTAAACAGTTAATCAAATGTAAAAGTGAATTTTCAAGATCTGTTTTCAACCGGCCCATGATGAAATAATAACAGAACTTTAATAAAACATTCTTAAACTTTGATATTTGATAAACAATTCTTAAGATTGTGTGTAACAACCCATCCCAAGGGTTTGTTGGGAATTAAAACGTACATTAATGATAAATTTTCATTTTCTTCTGGCGTCAACATTATAGTGAAGTGTTTTAATGGGGTAAAAAAGATAGGTTTTGGAAAAAAGAAGAAAATATTGAATACCGATTGAAACGAGAGAACTGATACAAGGAGAAATCTTACTGACATTAAATATTATAAATTTATTAAAAATCTGGACAAATTATTTATTTTTCTGTTAAAAACTGGACTGGAGGCCTAGAACGAATGTATTTCAAAAATATAATAACAAACTATCAGTAAAGCACGAATAAGTTAAAAAGAAATATTTTATTAGGTAATGGTCATTCAGTCATATTTTTACACAACAATATCTTGATAAGAAATCCGTACTCATTTTTCTTCGTGTACGTTGCTTAACGAGTCTGTAACTTAATTGGGTAACTATTTAATTATAACTTTATGTACTCACGCAGAACAACGAAAATTGGTAGTTACGGTATTGGTTAGTTATTGGAAATTCATGTACTAGCGCTAAAATTTTTACTAATTTTACAAACTTGTTTTTTAAAGGAATAGGGTTGACCGTTTATGGAAGCAAGCCGTAACCTCACAAGTGGTAGAATTAATCACAAATAAAGTGGTATAAAATAGAAAAAAAAACGTGTCGTTAAAATGCAAGTCCGCAACACGGTATTACCAAAACTAACGGACTACCACCAAATTTCCAGGAAATTTAAAACCAAACCAATCAAAATTTTACAAACTCTAATCGACTGCATTGCTAATAATACCAGACATGGATTCATTCTATTCGTTATTGTCTGTGATGGGAGTTACTAGAGTAGTTACTGATGTTACTGATTTGATAAGCAGATTGCCTTTAGAAATCGCATCTATTATCTTCAGAAAACTTGATGACAATTCCTTGCTTTCGGCATCTAAGGTTGACCCCGTGTGGTCTTCAGTCATCAAGGGAGATAAAGTTCTAAGGACCCGACTTCGCAGATATGTGCGTTCGTCAAGGATCTGTGATCCTCTTAATCTTCGGCGTTTCAATACCGATGAGCATTTGGCCAAGAAAACTTCCAATTCGATGTTTGTTGCTGGCGATACATTTGGTTTCAACGCTGTGAAAATTTTTGGGCCCGGGGCCAGTAGGCTTCTGGGAGATATGGGGAGAGGAGATAGATAGATAGAGATTGGTTTTTTGTGGTTTGTGACATAACCACGAAAATCTTTTTGTCTGGCTTGTGAGCTCACAGCCAGGCCCCGCTACTTTTGCCGGCCGGAGGAATCCCGCCGGCCCCCTGAGCAGGCGCTCGCGCCCCCAACTGCCTTTCTTAAGGCAAAGCTTCTTTTAGCGCAAATACTCAAAACAACACAGAACCACGCTGGCCCCCACAAACCGCCCGCAAGCACCCGTGACGTGCTCCCTTTTCAAGAGGAGTCACCGTTCGACACAGATGACCATGTTCCCGACCCGGATGCTCCCCGCTGACCACGAGGACTCCCCGGTCGTGGTACCGCCCGGCGCTCACCAAATTACGCATCGCACCAAGACCGGGACCGTGCGCCTTACGGTCCCCGCACCACAGCCCCGCCCCGAGGACCCAAGGACCCGGAGACCATCCACCACCACGGCTTCCACGACGCCCGACGCCACCGAGATGACGGAGCCCGCAGCAGGCCCCTCTTGGGCAGCAGGACCCAGTTCTGCCCCCACGCGCCCCCCGATAGGCCCAGCGTCGGCCTACGTGGCGCCCCCGAGACCGCAGCAGCCGATGGAGACGGCTGCCTCCCAGGATGGAGGCTGAACGAGGCCGTCCAACCCCGTGAAGAGGCCCATGTCCCCACGGGGACCACAACCGCTCCAGTGTGGCAACCGTTTTGAAGAGTTGCCCGAGGTAAGCGAAGGCGCTGGCGCGCCGCGTATAAAGCGTGCCAACACTAATACATCTTTCTCTCCCGCAGGTCCCGGCAGGAGAGACCGCGTTCCCCCGGTTGTGATGACCCTGGGGAACATGACGCACGCGCAGATCACAGCTGCGGTGCAAGGACATCTAGGAGCTGGTAAGCTCTTCACTTTCAGATACAACAGGGGCGGCACGGCTAACATCTTCGTGCGCACGATGGAGGACCACCGCGCCCTTACCAACGGGGTGCGAGCGGAGGCTCGCGGCTTCCACACGTTCACGGCCGAAGCGGAAAAGATGAAAAAGGCAGTCATCAAGGGCCTGCCGCTCGTCGAAGTGGAAGACATCGCGGCGGATCTGGAATCGCAGGGATTCCCAGCAGTGAAGGTGGTCAAGATGACCGCCTCAATTGAATATCCTATATACTTAGCGCACTTCAATAAGGAAGTCAACATGGGACAGCTGCGCGCGGCCGTCAAATACCTGTGCCACTGCCGAATTCGACTCCAGAAGCACAGGAGCAACCATTTACAGCACGGCACCCAGTGCTACAGGTGCCAAGACTTCGGGCATGGGTCCCGAAACTGCTCGCACACAGCAAGGTGCGTAAAATGCTTACTGGAGCATGCTTCGGCAGAATGCCCCAAGAAGACAAGAGATGAGCCCGCCGCATGCTGCAACTGCTCAGGCCCGCATCCCGCCAACTACAGAGGCTGCCCCAAGCGGGTAGCGTACGTCGCCTCAATACAGCAGCGACCTGCCAGAAGGGCCCAACGACCGCCGGCAGAACAGAACCCGAGCAGGCCACCTCCTCAGCCGAGGACGGATGGACGCACATGGGCCAACGTAGCCGGAGGCACCGCCCCCGCCCAACAGCAGCGCGAGCCCGTGCCGCCCCCACAGCCCCGACCTCAGCCCCGCCCACAGCAGGAGCACGTGCGCGCGCCCGACTCCTCAGAGGACAACCTGGATTTGATGGCCCTGCTCCAAGGACTCCTGAGGATGCGATCACAGCTCGCCCGCTGCACAACAACAGCAGACAAGCTCGTCATACTGATAGAGCTCCTAGACACCCTCGATGCCTAATACCGAGACGGTGAAAGTCCTCGTATGGAACGCATTTAGCGTGCGCAACAAGACAGACGAACTGCTCGCTTTGGCAAACGAATTACACACCGACATTATTCTCCTATCAGAATCTCACTTGAATCCAAGCGTACCGCTGAGAGTGCAAGGTTTCGAGATTTATCGTGACGACCGACAAGGAAGATCAGGCGGAGGAACCGCAATATTCGTTCGGCAATCTATGACGTCCACAAGAATCCCCACTCCGAAGTTGAAGCACGCTGAAGCCACGATTATCGAAGTCACCATAGAGGGTAGAGCGCATACCATCATCTCCGTATACTGCACCCAAAGTAACCTAGTGAGAGAAGATCTCAATAAATTGCTCAATCTGGGACCAATTGTTGTGATGGGAGGCGATTTGAACGCCAAACACAACTACTGGAATAACTACAGAGGTAATGCGAACGGAAATACGCTCTTTACACACATGCAGACAAATACCTATTCGATAATGGCGCCCGACAGACCTACGTACTACTCGCGACTATCTAGATATCCGAGTACGTTGGATATAGTACTCGAGAAAAATGTTAAGACAATATCTCCACTGCGCACATTAGACGAACTGTCTTCGGACCACCTGCCCGTGAGCTTTACTATAGGCGGCACAACTTCAAGGACCCCCAGAAAACAGCGCAATTATAAGGATGCAGACTGGGAAGGATTTAAAAAGGAAGTCAACGAACGAATTCATCTCACTTCGGGAACTCTGCGCTCGCCACAAGAAATCGACGCAGCTACAAGCACTCTCACAGAGATTCTTCAAACAGCACAAGATACACACATTCCTCTCAAAGAAATACACCCATACACGATCAAGCTTCCCGAGTACGTTCTATCGCTCATCAAGGAGAAAAATCGCCTGCGACGCATGTACCACCGCACGCGTGACGAATACTTCAAGACAGCGTACAACTGCATGCAGAGGGAAATCAAGACCGAAATCGCAGAACTCAAGCGCGAACTTTGGGACAAAAAAGTTGCGTCGCTCACGCCGAAGGATAATTCCCTATAGAAAATGGCGAGCGCGCTGAGACATAAAGATTTCACAATTCCACCGCTACAGAAATTGAACGGCCCTGGGACGGCATTGTCGCTACAAGAAAAAGCTGACACACTCGCCGACGGCTTCGAGAGAGCCTACGCCGCTACAGACGGCCTTTCCGACCCGGCTACGGACCGGATCGTAGCTGACTCTCTACGAGACTTGCGGGAAGCGGAGCAGACAAACGCTGAAGATATTCACTTTGCTACGCCAAGCGAGATTGCTGTCACAATCAGGCGATTGAGAACAAACAAGGCGCCGGGAAGCGATCAAATTCACAACATTTTACTCAAACATCTCCCTCAAAAAGCCATCATCTACACAACAAAATTGTTCAATGCCTGCCTCATGACCGGGCATTTCCCCCAGATATGGAAATCGGCGACCGTGCTGCCTTTCGCAAAGCCGAATAAAGATAGAACGCAGCCGACAAGTTACCGGCCGATTAGCCTATTATCTACGCTGAGCAAGGTATTTGAACAAATTATACTCAACAGGCTTGTACCGCACCACGACGACAACAAAACGTTGCCAGACGAGCAGTTCGGCTTCAGAAAGAGGCACGACCACGACCCATCAACTCACCAGAGTAGCGGAATACATCGCAAGAAAATTTAACGAACATCGCTTCACCGCTGCTGCGCTCATCGACCTAGAGAAGGCATTCGACACCGTATGGATAGACGGGCTCGTGCATAAACTGCACCGCACTAACACGCCCATATACCTAACGAGACTGATACAGGAATACCTAAAGAATAGATCGTTCAGAGTGTTCATAAGGAACGTGCTATCTTCAATGCGTGAGATTCCAAAAGGCGTGCCGCAAGGAAGTTTACTTGGACCATTTCTCTTCATTCTGTTTACCTTCGACATCCCCCGAGACGAGAGATGCAATCTGTCTATCTACGCAGATGACGTCAAACTATACGTTTCCTCGCTGAAAGCGAATATGGCCGCAATTTACCTACAGAGGGCGCTCGACGCGCTCGTAGAATACTACAAAAAATGGCGCCTGAAACTGAACGAGGCGAAAACTGAAGCCATCATGTTCACGAGAAAACGTGTAAACAGAACACCTGACTTTAACATCGAAATGGGAGGACACAGCATAGAATGGAAAGATGAAGTGACATATCTGGGCCTGACCATGGACTCCCGCCTCAACTGGAAATCTCACCAAGCGAAGATGCACACGCGCACGCGACAAGCGATCGGCATGATGAAGCCAATTTTCAATAGACGGAGTCCGCTACTTCCCAGAACCAAACTCCTCGTCTACTACTCGCTCATTCGTCCAGTACTCTCTTATGCGATTCCCGTATGGAGCAGCATCTCACACTCAGACCACAAGAATCTACAGACACTTCAAAATCTCTGCATTAAAATCACATACAACACGAGACTCAGAACAAACTTGAAGAGATTACACGAACGAGAACAAATTCCTACTCTATACGAATTCACACACAGACTGACTGAACGCTTTTACAAATCACTCACACTTAGTAAAAATCAACTAATACGAGACATAGGACAATACAATGCTCCGAGTGACCTGACAGTCAGATACACACACAGACTACCTAAACACATCCTCATGGACCATGACCACATATGGCACATACCAGAACTAGACGCGGACGAATAGCGAGCAGTAGGTATTTCCTAAACTCCCGACCTTCTTCCCAAATATATAATGTTTATATATCTATTTATATATTTATATAATATTTTATAATTTGTATGTATATGTATGTTTATTTTCTATCTTCCCATAAGTATATATTAACATAAAAACAGACACACACACACACATCTCAAAAATGCAGAACATCATATACCGATGTTACTGAAGGCCGCAAACGTTTCAAGTTGACGTTCGGCCGCTCCTTCCTGGGTAAGGTTTTCTGCGATTTTCCTTACTCCCAACGGCAAATGCGGAAGGACTCCAACAAAAGGGCGCAGCCAAAATTTCCTCCCCATTCCCAACACAACACAAACAGACACGTATGTAGTATATGGCCGCTGTAGGTCGCCGCTGGTGCTGATGCTGGATGATGATACATGCAATTTTAGTAGGGTTTTTAGATAACAAATTTTTTCCCTACCGAGAAAATACAAGGCCTCTAAGTCTATAAAAGCCAGGTAATATTTGAATAAACCCATATGAGGTAAAAATTGTGAGGCGCATATGACGCCGTTCTATTTGTATAAAGAACATTAACTTTAAATTCAGTAAATTTAAATGATTCACCACTTCATGGAATATAAGAATCTAGAAAATGAAAAAAAAAAAAAAAAACGTAAGAGGGTTGAGGATTGTTCCATCACTATTCAAAAGAAGAAAATTATGAGATTTTAAATTGTTTGTTGTTGCTTGTATTATATAAATGAATAATATTTAACTGGTTTAATAAATAATACTTGTGAATAACTAAACTATATTTTTCTTCGACACTAAATAAATAGATAGTATCTATTTTTTACTATATTTATTTAACAGAACATAAAAATTGAAAACAGCCTATAAGTAAACGCGCAAATTAAAAAACATCAAAATATTATTATTAATTTTCAAAAATTGAAAAAATAATTAAGAGTGAGAAAAAAATCATTTACATTGCAACGTAACAAGAATTATCAGACCTGTATAGCAAACCCTTAAGATGAAAAATATGGATTGATCGAATCAAGTTTATTTAATTGTATAATAACATACAATATCTGAAATTTTAAAAAATCTGCACGGGCAACGCCGAGAACTTCAGCTAATCAAAAATAAAAATACTATTGTAAAAATGTATCTATGTAATGTTGTTACGAGTAAAATAAATTTGTCTGTTTCATTATTATCCTCAATTTATTGTTATTTTGTTTTTTTTTTTTATTTTCCGATTTTATGTCCGGGTTAAATCTTCCCCATAGGAAAAACGAAACCCTTCCATACACTTTTCCACAAATGATCATCTAGTCAATCAACATTATGCAAGTGCATTATATAAGCACAATAAATACAAAAAAAATACAAGAACAACACTTCAAATCACCAGAGATCAAATGGGAAAATAATTCACCGACTCCAGATATTTTCATATCAGAGGGTTTGGCTCGGTAGAACTCCTAACAGGGCCTATAAATCCTGCTGATCCATCCACATAAATATTTTAAAAATCTTTCGTTATCCTACATGTATTTATTCCTGATTTTTGCATTTTTATTTTTACTATTTTTGAGAGATCTAATACGCCTAAATTTTTAATGAGAGAGCTAGGTATAATGCCAGTAGCCGAAATAACGAATGGTAATATTTTTATAGTCTGAGAATGCCAAATTATTTTTATCTGATTTTCTAAATCTGTGTATTTTCTTATTTTTTCATTAACAGATTTTTGAATATTACAGGAATTTGGAATAGCGACATCAATGATATAAGTTATTTTTTTAATTTTGTCATGTAAAAATATATCGGGTCTATTATGACTAATCGTTCGGTCTGTTAGTATAGTTTGATCATAATATATTTTATAAAATTCGTTTTCTAAAAATGAATTTGGTTCGTATTCATAACATGGTATTATATTACGGAAGCAAAGTTATGTTCAATTACCAAACTTTGGTGAATTATTTTTAAAACTTGACTGTCTTAAATGTATACCTACTCGTTCGGTGCTAATATAGAACATAATAGTTAATTAATTTAAACATGAAAGTTTTTCATCGTCAAAATATTTACATTCGCGTCATGTTTGAACTTGTTTTGCTTTATTTTCAATTGCTAAACGGCTGTATTACGAACTAATTGTTGTTCTCGAAATGCGTTCTTTTGTAATTTACTTACAGTATTTGTATATATTTTATTGGCTTTTGCATAAAATAAGAATTAACAAATTGCATTCAAGTTTCCATGATAAAAAAATAATTATTGTTTAACATAAGAATTAGATTTATTTATTTATTTATTGATTTATTTATTGATACATTATTCTACAGTACTTCACATTTCAATTCAGCAACGTTGGCCTCACTAGGTTGTTCACCCGTGCTGAGGCCCCCATTTTAAAATATACGAATTTATACATTTAAACAAAAACAAAATTAAAATAAAGATAAATTTACACCAAAAATAAAGATTAGAAATCAAAATCCAATTCTCACACCAAAATAAAAACATTAGAAGGGAATGGAAATCGGCACTTACAATGATCTATGTGATATGATATGATATGATATGATACAATACCATTTTACTTCTTCTTTTCTGGAATACGGAAAAAAACTCAGAAATACAACTTTCTAGTAACTCTTGTTCAATGAACTCTAGAACTAAGGATTTGCTTTGAATTTAAGTGTCATTTTCATAATTGAAAGTGTTTGAAGGATTCAGACAAGCGATAAAGTAGTTCCCTATAATATAATATTTTAATAGATAACTATATTGATTGCCATTTTCAAAATTAGAACTGATTTGTCGAGAAATCAAACCAACTGATATATTTAATTTTTTTCCAGATTTTCTTAAGTCCTAGCTGATCCCGGGCTCGTGGGACTATGGCACCCCCAATTGGGGTATGTTGTTAGGATGAGGGTTGGCTATTCAGAGGAAGGTTCAAGAAGATGTTTTGCTATTCAGATCTGGCCGCCAAACATGGCTAAAGTTATTTCAAGCAACAATTGTTGATTCTTAATGGTGGTTTCTACCAGGGTGATACTGGTATTCCTTATTATGTAAGCGTACCGCATTCAAATAATATATCATGTCAATAGTATCATTTCAAACCCGAAAGACTTGGCGCCACGTCTGGTGGTCGAATTCTGCAGAATTGTATTGCATTATTGATTATTGCCCCATTGAGAGATTGTAGACAGGTGTGATCAATCAAATTATTCCACTTGCCACATAGAATAAAATAGGTAATTATTACCCGCTTAACTCTTCCACACCCGCATTATTGTTTCCACATATATAAAATATGTAATGCTTGATAATACATTAGGAAATTATTTGTAAATTTTTGGTATTGAATTTTTTTTGTTTTTTAGAAATTTTTCTATTTTAATTTGGATCAACATTGGGCGTCAGAGGGTATTTTTTAACTAGTAAGGTAAAGTAAACATAACACAAAGTAATACAAATAACTGTTTAGTGTCAAAAATGCACATTTACAATCTAGTGATAATCTCTAAGGTACAAACAAATAAAATTTGAACTAAAATTCATTCAGAAATAAAGAAATCATCTAGAATAATAAATCTTTAAAAATTCACCATACTAGTCGAAAACATGTCCGTCACTACCAGTGTTAATTTGAATGAACATTGAAATTCATTTACAATATTCTGGCAAATGACTGTAAACAGTGAATTGAACTGATTTTATTATTATAGAACACATCATGCGTTAAAATATTTGTAATTCGATTAGAAAATATTGATATCTCACCTTAAATTAAGTAATCAATGACGGCAGAAATTTGATGAAACTCACAATCAGCAGACGTCAAAATATTTATCGTTGTTGTGGCGGGAATAAGGATTTCAACCGAGTAGAAAAAATAGACGCCACAGAAAAGATTACAAGCTATAAGAAAACAAAAACATGGCTTTTCTTAATTGCTACCGTTACGGTAAAAAAATCACAAAGTTCATGTTTGAAGATTTGAATTAACACTGGGGATGAAAGGGTTAAGACGAAATAAAACTCTTATAGCAGGGATACGCTCGAATATCACATTTTAAATAATTTCGACGAATTGGTAACGATAATATAATTATATATTTTTAGAATCATATCATTATATTGAAGATTCATAAAAACAGTACCATTTAATAAATATATTTCATGTAAAACGGTTCGAAAATTTTATAAAACATTTTTCATATATAAAATTAGCGGTACACACCAGATTTTATTTTCCAGACGGTGAATTAGTAACTCTTAATTATTTTTCCAATTCATCAAGATTAATAATAACATTTTGATGTTTCTAAATTTGCGCGTTTAATTTTACGCTGCATTCATTTTTATATTCTGTTAAAAAAACCAAAGTTTTATATGTTATGTTCCAAAATCACAAAAGAAAAATAGATATAATCTATTTATTTAGTGTCAAAGAAAAAATTGTTTTGTTATTTACAAGCTTT
Organism: Hesperophylax consimilis; assembly: GCF_061612785.1. Classification (NCBI taxonomy): domain Eukaryota; kingdom Metazoa; phylum Arthropoda; class Insecta; order Trichoptera; family Limnephilidae; genus Hesperophylax; species Hesperophylax consimilis. The sequence goes on from NC_142857.1 coordinate 7,111,459, forward strand.
TTTATTAAACCAGTTAAACATTGTTCATTTATATTACACAAGCAACAAAAAACAATTTAAAATCTCACAATTTTCTTCTTATGAATAATGACGGAACAATCATCAACCATCTTACGTTTCAGAGGCCTACTGGCCCCGGGCCCAAAAGTTTTCACAGCGTTGAAACCAAATGTATTGCCAGCAACAAACATCGAATTGGAAGTTTTCTTGGCCAAATGCTCTTCGGTATTGAAACGCCGAAGATTAAGAGGATCACAGGTCCTTGACGAACGCACATATCTGCGAAGTCGGGTCCTTAGAACTTTATCTCCCTTGATGACTGAAGACCACACGGGGTCAACCTTGGATGCCGAAAGCAAGGAATTGTCATCAAGTTTTCTGAAGATAATAGATGCGATTTCTAAAGGCAATCTGCTTATCAAATCAGTAACATCAGCTACAACTCGAGTAACTCCCATCACACACAATAGCGAATAGAATGAATCCATATCCAGTATTATTAGCAATGCAGTCGACTAGAGTTTGTAAAATTTTGGTTGGTTTGGTTTTAAATTTTCTGGAAATTTGGTGCTAGTCCGTTGGTTTTGGTAATACCGTGTTGCGGACTTGCATTTTCACGACTCACTTAAAAAAAGTTTTTCTTTAAAGCTTATTCCACCAATTGCTGTTTAAGTGTTGGTTCGTTTGCATTGACCAATACTCTTGACTACCTACTCTCCGAAGTCCCTCGTTATTATTACTCTGTGTTATTTTGGTAATATTTATAAATCTGGGCAGTCAGATTGAACATTATTTAGATGGCATTCGTATGGACTTCATTCGATAATGTTATATATTTAGTATTCATAAGAATATACGTTACAGCACAGAGCAGTTTTGTGAAAAATCACGGGTTATTATAATTACAATTTAAAAATAATTACCTGTTGAAGATAATGAATTAATTTTTTCGGTATTTTGGCTTAAATTTCCACGCAAGTGCATTCCTCAAGAATACTTCACCTTAAAAAGCAATGTGCCTAGGCGTTCCGGGAAATTTTTCAGTTAAATCTTGCAACTCTGTTAGATGGTGGGCCATTCAGATTATGCCATATTATATTCTTGAGATATTCTCTCAGACAATTATGACTCTATGGCTCAAACAAACCGCCTACGACAAAAACTTGTATAGTTCCCGTTCACAGGGGTGGATTTACCCTACGTGTAGATGGAACACGTAACCGTGGCGGAATTTTTTTATTGTGTGCTACCAACCCGTAATTTCTCGGTTTTTATATTTTCAGGGATAAGGTTAAAGATTTAAGGAGCTAGGAAGGAAATTGTCTTTGAGCTGTATGTAGTGAAGGTTCTTTGTAGTGACCGTTGGTTATTGTTCTGGTGGTTTAGTTGTGTTGTAAGAGAGTTTTGTTTTTTATGTTTGAACAGGAAATGTATAAGCGAAAATTTTAGGTGGAGTTGTTGTATGTTTAAGACCTTATACTCTATGAGGAGTCGAGTGGAGGGGTATCTTGTCGGTCGCTTTTTAATGACACGTATTATCATTTTTTGGGCTTTTAGAAGATGTTCGATCTATCAATTTGTATTATATGTTATCGCTCTGTTAATTTATTTATTAATTTATTACATCTCACTATACATAAAACACTTTTTTTTCACATAAAAATCAACCTCACTAGGACTAAGCCTGTATCGAGCTTGTTCCTAGTAAATGTTTAGTAAATAAAAATATATATGTTCTTGTCCTATTCTAAACAAATCCGAGATCTAGAGCTCATTGAACCAGAGTTATAGACAAAAACACCCAAAATTAGAATTTTTAATCAGCCCGTAAAAAACACGGGATATTATAATTCCAATTTTGTAAAAGACTAGGTAAAACAATTTTCTGTCAAAATATTATACTAATACCTACTCATATAATAAAATGACGCTTAAATTTAAAACAATTCCAAGTTCTAGAGTTCATTGAACCAGAGTTACAGACAAACAGAGGGCGGCGGTACCCATACCCGCATCCTAAATTGGAAATGGCAACGTAGTAACTGCACACAGATTTAAAGGTGTCTGACAAACGTAGCGTCAGCCGCATGGGTTAAGAAGATTACAGTTTGTACAATAGACATGCATAAACACTCACTTCATCACAATCTAAATATCTATCCTGATGATGGACACTGCAATTTTGTGCGAAACGTTGGCTAAATAAGGAGGAAGCGTGACCCGAAAATTAATCACGATAACTAAACTGTCCAGTACAACCATCTATTTCAGTATTTCCTTCCCCTCTCCAGCCTCATAACTTTCCCCTTATCGGTATAGTCCCGCTAGACTGATTAGACTCGGGACGCTAGACTCGGGACTCCTACGTTATTTAATATATTTTTCTATTTCGGATGATTTGATAATAATGCTTTGTAATATGTCATTTTGTTTAGCGTAGGGAGTATGGCGAACACATCGCTCAGGAACAAAGAAACACGGCCTGCAATAGCCATCCCAAGCTAAGATGTGAGCCATCGTGCTCAGGTTGATTAACCTGGGGAGCAGTGCGACGAACGGTGCCTGTGATTTAGACCTTCCCCAGAACACGGGGCTCTGCTGGAGTGGACCTTCTATTTCCTTAGATACCCGTTGGACGAAAATTGGACCATTCAAAAATTCCCTCTTCCCCGTGGGGCCTCCAGGAAACCAAGGAGGAGTAGAAATGAGATACGAGATCCTTTTTCCTCGTAGGACTTCAGGGAACCAAGGGAGAGTGGATTCTTCCATTGTGGTGTCTTCAGGGAACCAAGGACGAGTGTACAGGAAATATGAGGCCCTCTTCTTTCGTGGAACCTTCAGGAAACCAAGGGGTAGTGGACTCCTCCGTTGTGGGACCTTCAGTGAACCAAGGAGGGATTGGAGAGATGAGATTAGACCTGGTGTAACGTAAGATTTTTAGTGCGAATGAATGTATGTAAGAATATGGATGATGGTTATCTTAAATAAAAAGATTCATACTAAGAGAATATAATTTATTTTAAAACAAAACATAGCAAGAGACTAAATGAATAATTTAAATATAAATAATCTCAGGGTGCGACTAACCTCGAAGATGCGTTAGTAGGTCGGTATTATTACGTAAAAATAATTAACATGGTGATTGAAAGTTATGCTACATTGTAGGTAGTAAAATGAATTATAATTTTAAATATCATTACTATAAATATTAAGGGCGCCAGTTCCATATAACGATAGAACAAAATTTATAGAATTATAGTAAACCAATATTGCAAACAGTAAGAGAACTAAAGATTGAATATTTGAATTGAATATTGAAATGAATATTGAATATTGAAATGCATAATGATAAACTAAAAACTTCCCGATTTCGTGTTGACCGCCATCCGCGAAGAGTCCTTTCTTCCCCGTACGTGTGATTGCTGGATCCGCCACCCGAATACTCACGACGAAGCTCCTCTTGTTCCGTCAGCCAACTGCGAACCTTGTCTCATGGTGTCGCCAGTTGTCGGATATCCACACCAAATAATATAAATCAACGGGTACTTAATTTATCCCGTTACACTGGGAATAAACATTGTGGTACCAGGAGACAAAGCATCATATCTAATGACAAACCTGGTGAACTTTATAAAAGAAACCGTGACTGAAAGACTGTTAAGGGAATGAGGTAAAACAGGAGATAACACAATGGGCCTATGGTGCTCACGGGAACTATATATAAACCCTCTCTACTCTTTATAAAAAAAGGCATCTTATTTATTATAACATTCATAAAACTAAACAATTATAGTTGCACACAGGTTTTCTTAACAAAAAGTTGCGGTTTGTATGACAAACAAAGCATCAAATTTGCAAACAGGTTGATAGACGTTGTAATGTGATTAATTACTCAACTAAAACACGCGACTAATAAACGGTTACATCGCCCTCTAAAGACATGTTTTAAGCGCCTAAAACAACGAACAATGCTAATATTACTGCTTTTATTACAAGGTAAAACTCACAATATGTTATCATAAAATTTCCTTCCGCACAAATTAAAATTTATTGCTTTAAGTGCATACTTATGTCGCCCGAAAGAAATTCTTCGGTAACACTGAACAAAGATTTCCTAGAATTGCAAAAAAAGTATCTTTTTAATTTTTTCTTATTTTATAAATGTAAACAAAAATTTCGACTGAAATAAAAAAAAAATTGTTACTCGGAACACAAATTACGTGAGTACCTATGTCTTAAATTATAAGCCATGTATTTTTTTATTTTTTTTTCAGTAAAAGATTATACATTTATATACATTATTTAAGAAATGTTTTGACTGCCCAACTAGGAGGATTTCCGTTTTAGGACAGTCAAATTAGGAGTATTAATATTTTGATAAGTTGTTTGATAAGTATAATATTAAAATAATAATGAAATAATAGGTATATGTACTTTTAACTGGTGCCTAAGCCTACTAACATATTTTGTATAAATATGAATAACAAAGAGAAGAAATAGAATAAAATAAAATATCCAATTAAACATAAGATTAACTGCTGCTTGGGTAGCATTCTAATTTAAAAGTACTGGGTATGTACATATATACACATAATGATAAAGATTAGAATATAAAGGTATCTTTTACATGGTTTATTTTTTCAAATAGGGAATACACAATTTGTCAAAATAACAGTCACTATCCCAAATAAATGAAATTCTTTTTTCAAACTTTTCGACAACGAGTCTATCTGCCGAATTTCAGCTCGATCCGATGTCGGGAAATAGAAAATACGCAACTACTATATTCGAACGAAATTCTAGAAGTCTCGATTTTTCCAAACAAGCTTTTTATATGTTCTTTTATTTATTTGTTTGGAAAATTCTACATAGCAACCAAATTGTTCGAGAAGCTTCTTCACCTTTTAAAAGCGACAGCATGAAGAATCCAGTCAGTCATCAATCCGCCATCATTTAACAAGGTGCTCAACGAGTGATAATCCACGCACCTCACTTGCGCGAAGGACATTCTTCCCCGCTCTGCTCATGGACTCCATCGGGATATCATCATAGCGCTTTGGCCCAGATTGCCGTCCCTGGCCAACGCTACATGGATTACAGCGCCCTGGTTCCAACGTCTCTGACCAGCGCTTCATCCACTCACCATGACCACCACGAGGACACGCAGCATCCTCACTACTACTCAGCTCCCCCTCAACCGCCTACAAGGTCCACCGCACCTTCGGCCTTTGCGTCAGCACTGGAGTACTGATTGCCAAGATCGCCAGTGCCTGACAGTCAACGATTCCGGTCACTAGCGCCCGGCGTCGACTCACAGACCCGCGCTTGACCTGCCATCACCGCCTGCATCCGGAAAATCTACATCTGTCCTACGTCCACTCTCATCACGGCAAACTGACTCATCAAATACATCACTGTGACCTTCACAACAACATCTTTCATTCCGTGCCTCCTCACCAGATCCCCAAAGAAGTACAGCGAAAATCTCTCGACAAATACTTTGTAGTTGCATTTAAAGATGCACTGTGAATTTTTTATGCCTGTAACATATTAAGTAACAGAACCAAACCTGTTTTTAATCATTTTTGTAGGTTACTATGCGATTTTTTTCTATCGAGGGAATTTCATATAATTACAGTTTCGGCATAACAAATGTATAGATATTATCTTCAAAAACAATTTTTTTTTTGAACTTAAAAACTTGAAGAGTTAAAGAGAAACATGTTATAAATCCGTGGAAATTGGGTACGCGGGGATTAAAAGAACAGTACGCTTACCCAATTATATTCAAGAAATAATTTCGATACTTGAAATAATAAAATATAAACATTCATATAGATTTGTCACTCCTATCGATTATTTGTTCAGTGTTCAGGTTTCGGCAAGGGACTGAAAACAAACTCCCGCCAACTCGCTCGAGTGAAGTGTAAACGAAGATTATTGAATTACCTTGGAGACAAGGAGTGCGTAATTAATTTTACACTGAACTAGGAATTTAATTTGAAAATTCTGAAAAATCTTAATTAAATATGATAAAAATGTGATTTACTTAAGACGACTTAAGTCTCTTATAACGGTGGTTTGCTCGAAGCTGACATATCAATTATTTCTGATGAACATATTACTAAATTCACAAAAGTTTCTAGATGGATCCCTACGGATGTTTTGTTTTTTCAAATAAAATTTACATTGGATGGTACATTTTTTACAACCGCCATGTTAAAGATGTAGGATACCCCTGTGTTATGGCGGGTGAAGTTTACAGATTGAAGATTTTCATCATATACATAATAGTTAGTAAATTATACAATTCCGATTTAGTTAATATTGTATGTTACGTGTTCTATTACACGTAAATAAACTGTACATCAAATCCACAATAAATACGTCAATGAAGGGCTCATTCAATTGGTTTTGAATAAATCACGGGAAAAAGTGGAATGAAGGAACAGTCTACCTTGCATTCCCCAGAATCCCGGCAATAGGGCTGTCGACAAACTTGCACTGTTCACGGGGTGAAATTTTTCTCCGAAACGAGATAATCTTTAATATGATTTTGATATTTAGCACAAAGCATGTCAATAATACAACGAGGAAACTACGATTGCACCTTCTTGCTACACGACATGAATTCGAATGCTGTACTTGCGATAATTTACAATGCAACCAAAATCTTCTTATTTTCAATTGTGGCTAAGGCTGTTTTTAAGGAAAGAAATGGATAGTAGGTATGAAAGTAGGTATATGATGGAAAAAATGGTAGATATTATCCAAAATTGTTTCAATACTAAACATTGTATGTGAAAAATAATAAGTTAATAATTGATTATACTTTGATAAGTATTATATTTTATATGAATTAATTCAATTGAGGAGTGTGAGAGAAGTGTGAAGAGAGATAAAGGGGTTAAAGTGTAGAATGTATGGGTGTTGTAATTGAAATGTATTGCAGATGTAAGGATCCGTAGAGTTATTTGTAATTTGAAAGTATGGAGTTGAGTTGAGGTTTTTAGGATATCAGGGAGAAGGTTGTAGGTTTTGGGAGCTAGATAGGTGAACTGTCTTCGTGCTGATGTAGTATGAGGTTTAGGTACATTGTAGTAGTTAATATCCACATTCAAAACAAGTCAAATAGAAAGCGGTCACATGACTAACAAAAACATAATAATCATCCTTCAACGATTATTTTTAAACAAGGATATTAAAAGCAAAAATAGTAATTCATTTATACCAATCAAAGGTGACGAATAGGATATCCAAAGAAGATTACTGACGACTATAACCTGTCATTCTAACCAGAATCTCGATTGCAGCACTTTGTGCAGGACAAGTTCTATCACTTGTGAGATGATCAAAATGATCATCATGTTTTTGATGCGCTACAAGCTGTGGAAAAAGCGACCTCTGCCTAGGGCAATAGGAGGCATTACTGCTTTGAAATACGCACAGATTTGTGACGTTAATTCTCTTTTTTAAACTCTTGTTTAATTTAAGGCGCGCATTATCCAATCGTGCACGAATTTGCAGTAATTATAAATCCGTGCATGATTGAAAGACGAGCGCCTTGAATTGAACCCGAGTTTAGAAAGAGAATTAGCGTAACAAACTCGTGCGTGTTATTGCCTCCTGTTGAACACGGAACAGGAAATACGCTATCGGCACAGTGGCAGCGTGTAACTAACTCCTGGGTACGTACCATACTAACATGACCGTAAAGGTGGCATTTAAAACACCTGGTCACTCCTAAGGTAATGGTAGCAATGACCGCGGACGATAAGAACACTCCAAAGCTCAGGATGACAGCTACCCACAATATTAATGGTTCCTTCCCTAAACACGAGTTACTCCTAATTTGGGAGGTATTAATTAACAGCATGTAACACATATTATATATCTATTCTTGTACAAGTCGTTTGAAATAACCCTGTGGTTAAACCATTTTGATGCCACTAGCCGACAATTTTTAAAAATCATACACAATACGTGTATTATTTATTGCTGATATCTAGGCTTACGATCGAAATTCCTACCAAGTCGAGCTTAAAGTCAACTGAAATACCTGGCCTATGATTATCGTCGTATTTTATGTATGATGCGTATATTTTTGTTTTTTATGAGAAAACATTAAACCACGCTATAATTTATTACGTGTGCTTACATACAGGCACAGAAAGCTAATCTTTCAGAGTGTTTTAGAATTTTAGAGGAAACAGATGCCTTGTAATGTTTTAAATGTTTGATAGGTGCGATCTTCGTCTATCGGCGCACAGTGGGACATTACCATTAAACATGGCCACAATTAATTTTAAACAATATTTGCATCTATTATGCCTTAGTATAGTTTGACGGCCTCCGGTAAGGTTCTCGACTAGAAATGCTAAAGTCGCGGGTTCAAATCCCGAGGTGTGCAAGTAAATTTTATGCGATACGTTCCAGAGTAGAAGATAATTTTAGTATCGCCCTGGTGTTAGACAACCTTTCATAATCTAAATGTTGCATGATATGGCTTTATCCAGGTACTACCCAACCTTTCTCTTCCACATCTCCTTCCGCTCCCCAATGCCTTCAGCCTCACAACATATTCCAATTGGGGATGCCAAAGTCCCACTGGCTCTAGACGGTTTACCATAGTCCCTTCTCCCTCCCTCCTTATTCAGTGGTTTATATTCATCTTAAAAGGCTATTTTCAACATCACCACACCTGTGATGCTAGTTAAACTAAACAAATCACAATTTACAATTTTTCAATTCACAATTCACATATTTTTTAATGCCATTAAATGGCTTTTACAATATAGTGACATTCGAATTACAAGTGTACAGTGGTAAACAGGGTATTAATAGCAATAAATTAAAGAACAATTAATGTGTATTCAAAAACATGATTGCAAGTGATGCAGTTATTGATATAAGTGCGTTAAGACAATGCATAATTCAAAAGAAATATATAACACTGTAACAATAGTTGAACTATTTTATACTAGGCTTGTATAAGACCTGTCATAAGTATGAGGTGTCTATGATAATAGTCAGTAGTGAGTTTATTGTTACTCACAAAACTAATTTACTTGGAATAGCTGAGTAGGCATCGCAACTTGGAATTAATAATTCAGGGCTGTCAGCGATTCAATGATACTTATGGATAAGAAATAATATTTTTTTAATAAAATAATACATATGTTAGCTAATACTATAAGATATCTGAAGTAAATAGTTTAGATATAGCAAAATATGATGTAGGAGTCATGCAGAAGAATATTATCATTCCTGACCTTGATTATTGTGTTATGAAATTTGTATGCATACAATATTACAGTCTAAAAAATTGATACGCATGCGATGTGCGTCTACATTGTTTGTTTCAAAAAGGTTTGCAAGGTCTACTGTTCACAAAACTTTCGTTTTTTGTGCCACAAATCTGTACCTGTTTACCATTATTTCTTTGGTCATTGTACCAAAAACTAACTTTTAATAAGCCTCCTAAGCTTTCCAAAAACAAGAATGAAAAAGAATCTCTTAAAATACTTTCAATATTTTGACGATTTGCTTCACTGTGCACCAACACCAACAGCCCCTTTCTCTAGGGCTCGACTTGCTCTCTTCTGATGCTCTATTCTCCTTAATGGCTGCAATATCTCTCAGGGCTTCGATTAAGAAGGAAAAGAACGAAGCATCTGACAAGATTGATAACAGCTGAGCCTCTATTTCTTTCGACACTAGAGAAGGGAAACTCTGGGGATGTCGATCGCAAATCGCACATTAGACAAAGGCTATAATCCAACAGACGCGTGCTGTGAATAAGGGTTAATTTTTATTCTTTTACCAGCTGTTTGAAAATGACTTAATAATGACATCAGTGCCTGTATTGCTGTTATCTTTCAAATGTGATCATAAATATGTTGTCGTCTTGAATACTTAAAGATTAAAGCACCTAAAATTTGAAGGTGTTGTTCTAATATGTTTATATAAATTAAATCACTATCATATTCATACTACATCATGTCTTAGTAATATTGATAAAAATATTCGCAATTTCTATTGTTTTAGACTCATATTAATAATAAATATCTATTTAACCTCTGACAAAAACACAAAGAAATACGTATACGAGTGATGATGGTGATGATGGAATCCCCATGCACAGAGTCCAACGCATTTTTGATTTGAGTAGGCTCACTGCCTTTCAAAAACAAGTAATTAATAACAGCTCGATACTTATTTTTTTTCATTTTCACAAAAACATACAAATCGACTCACTCAAACGACTGTCTCAAAATGGCTGAAACATTGGTGAGTAACTGTGAAAAGATGCAACAACTATATTTACTAGCTTTTATTGATGAGTACCGCCATCTTTGCGTTGAGGTCGGAAACTTTTCAAACCACCCTCGTATGTCCGCTTGTATGTACGTGAATTACACCAAAAGATTCATGAAATGCATTGTCATTGACAACGAGTCTATTTGCTGAGTTTCAGCTCGATCGGATGTCGGGAAGTGGGTTAATTTTCGTTTCTAAACCAAAAACAAAATTTAACCGGGCCTCTGATTTGGGTAGATGAGATTTGCAGTAGTATAGATAATCCCTATTGACGACACATTATGTTTCATGGCCTATTTCCCTTGTTTCTATAATGGCTTGCGGTTAAATCCATTCTGCGTCAGCCTATGAAGTTTTTGTATAATTTTTCATTAGCTATTTCAGAACTTAGAATCTGAACGCTGTGATTCCACTAACCTGATATAATATTGTAAACGTTGTTGTTGTTATTTTTTTTTAAACAAGTTCTTTCAGGAATACATAACATCAAAATTCCACTCCGCTACTCAGTTTATTTCTTTCAAATTAATTTAACAGTAAAACAACAAACAAATTCGGCAGAAGCGCTAATGGTTTTTTGTGTAAGGTACTAAGCAAGGTTTTGAGAATATTTAATATTTTTAAAAACAATTTTCGCTTTCATAATTTGGTCCTTCTCCGAACAAATTGATTAAAACCCACTGAGATAACATTTAGGACGGGTTGTATCACAGAATTTGAACAATTCATCAATTTTCAAAGATTATTTTCAACATCTTTGAAGGTTTATTATGTTCTGTTATTATTTCCATTTTGTGAAACAATTGGCCAAAACTTGAAAATCGTCTTTGAAAATTGATGAATTGTTCAAATACTGTGTAAAATTCCTTCCTTAGTTTTCTACATAATTGGTTTTGTTATGTACCTACATATTATATAGAGTGTGTAAACGAAATAACATAGAATGTTAATATATTATCTTTGGGACCCATTTTTTTACATTAGCTGTTAGTAAGATAAATTAGTATATTTATTATTATGATGACGGCCGGCATAGTCCAGTGGTAACGCATTGGACTGCCATTCCGAAGGTCGCGGGTTCGAACCCGGCGTGCGCAAATAAATTTTATTTGATTAATTTGTGTTATTTCACAATTAATTAATTAAAATAATATATAGTATATTTGCGGCACGTTCCAGAGTGGAAGATACTACCAGTATCGCACTGGTGTAAGACCACCATTCAGAATTGAAACGTTGCTCCAAATGGCTTTAGCCGTGTTTAGTGACTAGATCTGAATAGCCAGGTACTTCCCCACCTTCCTCTTTCCCTTCCCCACTTACCTTCAGCCTCACAACATCCCCCAATTGGGGATGCCATAGTCTCACTGGCTCCAGACAGGAGCAGTTGGGACTCTTGTGAGGTATTCACTATAAATGTCCACGTAAAACGTTTTTTTTTACGTGAAAACAGCAAAAGAGTCCCAACTGCTCCCAACCACCTGGAGCCAGAGAGATTATGACATCCCAAAATGGGGTTTGCTGTGAGGCTAAAGGTGGTGGGGAGGGGAAGGAGATAAGGAAGAGTAAGATTGTGAAGTACCTGGATATTCAGATCTGGCTCAGTCCCAATTGGGTAGGATTGCCATTTATTTCGTCAATTAATTAAGAATTACTCAATTAACTAACTTACGAACTAGTTCTGGTTCAAACAAGGTATTTGACAGAACGAATTAGTCAAAAACTTGACAAAATCCGTTGTCATCTACATCGAGTCTATCTGTAGAGTTTCAGCCCGAACGGATCTCGGGAAGTTGGTTATTTTCCACCTCTAAGATTCAACATCATTCATCAGTTGCAATTTTGAAAATGACTGTTAAAAATATTATATTAATATCGTTTCTTTATTCTTCAAACAAACACTCGAAACCAACACAAAATGACGTTTAAATTCAAAAGCAAAAGATCTAGAGTTCATTGAACTGAAGTAACAGACAAACGTACAACCGAAAACAGTTTAACTAGCAGAATAATAATCAATACTCGATTAATGTCCCTTAAAAAAATACCCGTATTTTATTTGCTATTCAAAAACTACTGCAGATTTTCATTTAATAACAAATATAACATAAATAATAACCACAATTCGTTATTTGGACAAGTACAATCCGGAACCATAATCAGAACACAACAAATGATGGCAAACAAATTTAATTGAATGAATACATCATTAAATAAAGCGGTGGCAATATGCAACCTCATCAGATTGTAGGGCCACTATCAGTACAGGCTGGTCACAGTGCATTTAATATTGCGAAATGGTAGAAATATAATGATATTGCATACATGAAACTTTTCTTATACATCCATGTAGGCAGTATAAATGTAGGTCTGCAGAGTCCGCCTAAAAAAAGTGGCGGAAAACCCCCCCTAGGGGGGGAATAAAAAAAGTTTAATTAAAATAATAACTAGATTGAGTGAGGTATCGTTTATAACGTTTTCATTCGAGTTGAATCGAATGCGATCACTCCCAAATCGATATTTGGTGAGATAAGACAGGCTCAAAGAAACGTAAAAAAAATCATCCCGTATTATTTTTTTCACTATTATACATCTATTTCAAAAACGGTTTTACCGGAGGATTGAACCCTTTTTCCCAGCGACTGAAGTCAACCACGTTAACAACATTGCCAAATGCCGATCACCAGATAGGACCGACATTTATTACGTATATTAACTGTTGTTGTGTCATAAAAGAGAAATATTTAAGTGCATTTCCGCATTTATGTGCATGATTGCCACCAATAGGATATTTACTTTATTTATTTATTTTTATTTTAAATTCATATTTACAGAATAAAAAATTCCAATAACAAAGATACATTATACAAATACACGATCATAATTGCCTAATTAGCGATTTAAATTTATTAATGCTCAGGTGGAAAATGTCGATGTCAGAGGCTAGTGAGTTTAGAAGGACTATCATTCTTCTGAGGGGCATTGCTAATGGTATGTTAGTCCTACATCTCGGAAGAATGAATGGTTTGTGTCTACGCGCTCTTGCGAAATTATCAGGGACGTGAAATAAAATTTTATTCAAAATTTGTGGATTGTTGATGTGACCGTTCAACAATTAGTTATAGGCCATCATCAGCAATGCAGCTTTCCGCCTGTTGACAAGACTATCGATACCTAGCATTCCGGAAAGGAAGGCTGATGGGTATAAATAGGGATAGTACCCGAAGTCTCTAAGATAAAGATAACGTAGAAACTTCTTTTGTACTTTCTCTACCATAGAAGTGTACGTAGCATCCCCGGGTCCCCATATTATTGAGCCACTTTCCAAAATACTACGTACTAAGCTAAAATATAGCAAGCGAACAACGGATATGATATGATGCATTGCCATCAACAACGAGTCTATCTGATGAGTTTCACCTCGATCGGATGTCGAGAAGTGTTTTAATCTTTGTATCAAAGATTTGCATTTATTCAATGTCGAAAACAAAATTCAAATTCAAATAGACGTATTTAAAAAAAGAGAAATTGCTAAGCGTCAACCTCCTAGAGGGGTGTTCCGTCACTTTGTTTTGGGTGGAATCTGCAGATCTTTGTTTCTGCTGCCAATGTATGAATTTTGTCATTTATTATCTTATTTTGATGTTATACTAGAACCTACACTTATTAGTCCCGAGAAAAAGATAACAATATTATGGAAGGTGGAAAGAATTTTTACGTAGTCATCATTTATGACGGGGAAGTTATTCATATTCAAGTTCATACACTATTATAAACTATTATACACGTAATGCCATTAGTAAAAGAATTGAAATATTTGAGTAAAGTTTTTATACTTTCGAAGAAATCTTCGGTTCGGATGAAGGTTTTTGAAGAACAACCTCATTATTTATTAACCTCTCGTACGAGCATCTAAAACAAGCTCATTGAACTGTCCCGGGGCAAATTTTCGTCTAAAACAAACACTGTCGAAAATAAATCTTTGTTTCTTGTTTTCTCCTATGGGTGATTAAAGTCTAATGAAGATGATTAACAGGGTCAGTATAATATTTTGTATTTGTTGTTATCAAGTTTTATTTGAAGAACTCCCTTTTAATTTTTATTTTTTGTAAGCTTATCGAATTCCGCTGTATGCAAAGGCCCTTGAAAAAAGCAACACTTGATTCTAACTTAAATGTCTAATGGAGACAACTATTTAAGTTGGGGGTTTAAGTAAACATGCTGAAAATAGATTTTTTATTTTAATAATTTATGCGTATTTAAAACTAATTTAATTTAATAATTGAACTTTAATGCATCTTTTACCACCTCTCAGTACATGATTAGTTATTTCTTAAGCGAGCAGTGTAATTCAAAAAGATTAATTTATTTTTTCTGTTATCTGAATAAATAAAAATATAAATGTTTGTTTGTTCAAAATCTTAAATCTCCAGTTCTTCACCGATTGCTTAGAAATTAGACCCTACTTTGGATTCGAATACGCGTGTTTTTTATATACTTATATTATATAAATGTCACCTGTGAAACTATTGCCACTAAATGCCATCTGTTTGACGTAAAAGCAACTCGCGCTATTGTTTCTCTATCTGTACAGACAGAATGGTGTATTCAATAATATTGTAATTGAATTAATTGAAAACAAGTTAAAAGTGTGTAATTATTTTTTGTTTTCCCTTCTAAGCTTTGGCTTATACTAGATTAATAATGCTTATTTAATGTTAGTTAGGAGAAAGCGAATGGATACGTTTTTCTTTAAGAAATGTTCATGTCTTGTACTATAAATTAACATTAAATTTAATTTAAAACAACGGTTGGATAATATTAAATAAATTCTTGTTAAACAGGTGCAAAACGATAGAAACCAAACAATACCCGTGAAATTAGTTGAGGAATATATTAAAATTCTTAGATTAAGATTGAATCCAACTCAGGTCTCAATGGCTAAATGTTTAAGATGTTGTCCCCGTTAAGGCGAAGCTTAATGCTAAATTAGTATTAAGATTAATTTTTATAACGAATTGTTGTACATTATGAATACCCAAAAATATGTTTAAGATAAATTGAAGGTTTTTCTATCGTTTCGCTGGAGTAAAATACGAATAAAAAAATAAATTACTCAATAAAAAATATAAATGTAAAGTACTAAAAAAATATTTTTTCAATAGAAATGTATGAACGCATAAAGGAAGCAACTTTAAAAAAATACATTATTATAGCTAAGATTATCTGTGACAGTTTCACTTGATTAACTTTTTTTGCTTTCTTATAAAATTATTTACAAAATAAATAAAAACCAGTTTAGTGCTTTTCGAACGTTTCTAGACTACTTTTGCTAAGCAATTTTAATGCCTATTACCTACAATATAAGGTACACCAAGAATATACATACTTTTGGTTGTACATTCCTCTTAAGTAAAAAATCCTGGGTTCGATTCCCTTTTGGTTGCTACCGTTTAGATTTATTTATATTATCTTATTCTTTAATTATTAAAATAATTGATATTAATTAAATTAATAAATCAACTCAGTGGCCTCATCAATGACCACACACTTTATATAATTTGTGATACTCGAGACACAATTATTTCAATCAAAAAAGTTCATTAAAAATGATGAATTAGGTTTGAAACATTTCCAAGCGTAACAAAAAAACGCTTTTCAACAATTTCGTGTAATTCTTGACCTAAAGCTTTCATTCACTCAGTCAGTTGTTGGTAAAAGCTGCCGTTATCATATTATTCCTGGAATGAAGCGAGCGTAAATGTACTACTGGGAATTTTAAAAGCTTCCAGGCTAACAAAACATATGTGTACTTAAAAAAGTGGAAATTTCCATGTCTCTGTAACTCCTGTACCAATCACCGCAGTGTCACGTCCCGGAACATGATGAAATGCAAATATATACAATAACATGTAGACGGAATCCAGAATCCGGGATTTGGATTTGTTGAAATGGCGTGTGAACATTTCGAGTATCCCGACTAAGCCTGGTAAGACCGCAGTTCCATCGAGAGCTGCGGTTCCCCTGTGGACGCTCTCCACAATGCGCAAATGGAAAAACCGCTGACTGGCGAATTGAGGAAATTGGATTTTTCCCTAACGAATTTGATTTTCAAATTATTCGATCCGCATTACTGCGTTCGTGCCTTATCGCTCGCGACTCGGTCCAATTCCTGCCGAAGTGAGGATGAAGCGCAAAAAATGGCAATTAGTAAAACTGCCAGTTTGTACTAGATGTCGGAGATAGGGGAATTCGGCCACCGATCAAGAAATCAGGTCTAAAGGTTAAATAATATCGGCGGAGGTGCTGAAGTGTAAATTAGGACAAGGGGAAATGTATAGTAGATCAGGGATTATTGGTGTAATAATTGAAATAATTTGTAGAAACTTGCACTGTCCTCAAATCAGTACAGTTCTTGTCAAAGTATTGTAGTGTACAACGTGATAACTAGTGTAATTCGACCGCCGATCAAGTAATCAGGCCAGATTTAAGAATATCGCCAAAGTGTAAATTAGGACAAGATGAAATGTATTGTAGATCAGGGATTATTGGTGTGATAGTTGGAAATGTTGGTGGAATTTTGCATTGCTCTCAAATCAGTCCAGTTTTAGTCAAGAGTGTACTGCAAAAAGTGACAATTAGTTGACACTGACAGTTTACACCAGATGTCACTTATAATGGAACTCGGCCGCCGACCAAGAAAGCGATTAGATTTAAGAATCATGATTTAAGTGGAGGTGCCGATAAGTCTGAAAAAGTATAAGTTTCAATATGATACAGATGAGGGGTGTTCACTGTTCAGTTCGGTATAATACATAATAATAGTTTAGTTATGGCCAGTTGATTCACATAATACGAACAATTTATCACTATTCAAAGTTAATTTGATGGGCAAGTTGTTCAACATAACTTGATTATAACTGTCACAGAACTAATTAACTTTGAAATTTGATGAATTTTTCAAATTCTGTGAAACATTTCGTCTTTAGTTAAGAGTATATGTATATATTATACCCATATATGACTCGAAGTTTTGACCTTTTGTAATAGACACACGTACCATAATAAAGCAAAGGCAATATTTTACAATAATTGTAAGCAAACCACTTATACATTTCTTTTAACGAGACTTTTTTTAACAAACTTACAAAAAAATTCAAAACTTCGGATGAGTTGTTTCACAGAATATGAGCAATTCATCAAATTACAATGTTAAATTTCAAGTTCTGTGAAAGTCTTATTCAAGTTCTGTTATTACATTATTATGAGCCAGTTTTTTCACAGAACTGAATTAAAAAACAGAATTTGAGTAGAACTGAAACATTAACCTAGAAATTTGATCAATTGTTAAAATTCTGTGAAACGAACCGTCATTGATATATCTGATGATATTGATTGACTAGTATTAGATTAGTAATATTTTGTGGACTGAATTCGAAAATAAAAATAAATAGAACATTGTTCCTTTGAAATATATAGGAATACGAAGTAACGCATAATCCTGGGGTAAATAACGGGCAATAAAAACATTCACCAATCTTTCACTCAATGCAAAAAATGAGGGAAATTAAAAATTTCGCATACAAAATTACAAGATAAATTACAAAAAAAATGCCATATTATAAGACATTTATAATGTAAAATAATTAAATATATACACTTAATACATAATATACACATCATTATAATCTACAACCGAACCTTATAATACTGGTTGACTTTTTTTTCATTACCGCCTATATTATTGTTTTGTTTTCATTTCATTTCAGTTTTTTTTTAAATTTTATTTCAATGTATTATTATATACTATCTATTTATTTATTTAATAAAATGTTATTGTAAAATGGGGACCATTGCACTGTAAAGCACCCAGTGCGGCCCACATTATCAAATTATATCTGAAAATATGTAAAGCTTTTGAAAAGTTGTGAACTGAAAAAATTAAAAAAACATTCTCAATCGGGTTTGACATAAATTTATTACAGATCATGTACGAATTAAAACTAATTTGCATTCAGTTATAAGTGGAGCAGGCCTCTTCAGCAGCTCGCCATACATAACAGCAGGCTGGAAGACCAGCTGCAGGAGACACAACGACCCAATCAATGATAAGAAGATATTGAATGAAAACATTGTAAAATTATAATCCTTTTCAATATTATTCTCATTGTACCCAGAGAATGGATGGCAATTGTACCTTAGAAAAACTACCAGTCTTTCTCTGGTCCAATAATTGACTTCCAAAGACGTTTATTTTCTTTTCTTGTGTCACATTCAATAAAGCTGTGAAGTTCGTCAAATTTCGCTTCTCTTTGGAAGTACATGAGATTCGTTCGACATCAGATTCACTCCCTTTATTAGAGCATTGAACTCTCCAAACATTTGTAGTTGTTTATGTATTTCGTGAAAGCAAAGTGGTTTTCTCACTTTTTTCATTTTTCTAAAATATTCATTTACAAATTATGATCTTAGTAAATCGTCCTCAAATTCACTTTCGGACATGGCTTTAAGACATGACAAAGCTACGAAGTGCAACTTAACCTAAAAAAATAAACGTTAAATCAACTGACGCGCCTTCGTAATCGACATTCCCCTTCTATGCCACATTTTTTCCATCCTCAAACAAAGATCGCGCAATGTTTGGTCAGAGTATTGGCACATTGCTAGTCAATCCAAGGGAGCCTGATATACCCCAATACAAAGGACTATCCCATCAAAACCGTGCTTTCAACAACTCCCCCATTTCTCCAAAAAAGAAAAAATCTTCACTAATTCGATTGAAGATTGACATTGTTTCGTTCCTTCTCAAATTTTTAAAATTCACGTATTTGACTCCTCAGATTGTACATTCTGTGGTCTAGAAGTTGAAACATTAAATCACACATTTTGTGGTTATCCCTCTCTAAACAAATATCCTCTCTTCTGTCAAGCCTTACCTTCAATTGCCTCCCCTCAATTCAATATCTCTTTTAAGTATGAATTTGAATTCAATATTTAGTATAATTTTGAAATACATAAATTCACCTTCCTTCTCTTCATAATTTTAAGCGATGGCTTAGAACACACTTGAAGAGTGAAAGCCAGAAACATTTGAAAAAAAAACTTATCAGACGCGTTGCGTGCGTAAAACCAGTGAGCACCTCGTCCTGGAAACATGTGTTTCTTCCTTTAATGATTTAGTAAATGTTATTTTTAGAAATGTGATCGATCTTCAAATCGTCATTATATTTATTAAAAAGTCTTAGTAGATACTTAAAAATCTTACGATTCCAGAGAAAAAATAGTTTTTAGTTTATAAATATGTTTTTTTGGAAGCGAGGTCTACGTACTGTTATTGTACAGAATAACTGTTGGTTACAGTCTTCCAGTAGTTTCTTATAAACGGGATATTGCTAATTTATTAAGAATCTCTTCAAAATATTGGTAATCCGGTTAAAACGGAATTGCAGGCCTTTAACGAATGAATTAAAAGGTTGTATATTTGCAGCATACTGAAAGTTTATCAGGAAACTCGTTAAATAACGACCTGCAATCCAATTTTTAACCGGATTACAAATAAGTTTAAAAGATTCTTAATAAATTAGCAATACTCTATTTTTTTCGTGTTAGCTTAAAACATTTTTTATAACAGCTTAGTCATTAAATAATGTTCCATCTCTCATTCTCTGATGGAAATACACTTTTAAAGCTTTGTACAGGTGTGCCTACCTACTTAGAAAGTACAGAAAAATAAAGATATTCAGTTTTCTGCTTTATAGTGATTTATAAGATACACCGACGATTACTGCGAAATTTTTAAAAATTTTCTTCCGAAAAAATCCTACACAAAATAAATCTTTTATTTGAGCACATAGCAAGAGCTCACCGTTCGAGAGTTTTAACTGCTTCAGACAAAGAGATTTCTGTTTCATAGTTAACATACAAACACTCGGAAAACCTTCCTAAACAATTATTCAAAAGGAAATTTATAAGTAACACGCATTGCCAGTTAAACGCCATTAATTACCGCATCGTTCTAAATGCGTTTGAGTAAGGTCGAACAGAATGAACCTAGCAGAGCCGGAACAAGGTACCTACTCCAAAACGCGCCTCACAATATATTCCAATTTTGATAAAGGGGAATGCGATGGAATATGTTTCCATTACTGTACTGCAGATATATTCTACAAATTCCATGTATTAGATATTCGACAAATTTCCACAAAAACTATCTTAACTCATCTGTTTAAAAATAAAACACACACATTTTATGAAAATACCCAAAATATTGTAAACATGAGGCACAAAACCAAAGAACTTATACAAACACCTAAAACAAAGTGATGAGGACTGTGAAAAAAATACAAAAAATATACTTATATTATACTTTAAACCTACATAATGTACAAATTTTGCTATTGATATTAATAAAAAAAATAAAAAAGACAACATTTCGTCAAAGAAATTTCAAATACATTGCGTCTAAAATATACAATAACCTACCTGAAAAAACAAAAAAAATCGAATAATATTAACAAATACAAAATCCTGATCAAACAATGGATCATCGAAAAAAGACGTGCAATAATTAGTCACCTCACCCAAATATAATCTCATTTTTGTTACCACTACTAACCCCGAAATTTTTTGTCAATTATTTTTGCTTTATTGAAAAATGTACTTTATTTTAATATTATAAAATATTTGTAAACTAGTTTGTCTCGGCAAAGAATTTCCTAGTGAGACAGGCAAAGCACAAAAAATATATGTAAACCTTTTTATATAGATGCACATAATAAATAAAGTAAGTAAATAAATAAATATTTAAACGCTTAAAAATGCTAGCGTTTTTTCTAGAGGCGCAGACAACGCATTTTGTAGAAAAATATAAAATGTAATGCTCAACGTTTTTATCGGAACAGGGTCGCACTTGGAAATTATTTTTAATGATTTTTTTCATGATTTTTTTACATTCTTGAAAGCCTTGAAGTGACACACTATATGACACGACGCATGAAAAATCATGAGATATTATAATTGTAGAATTTGTGAAGCGGTAAGTATTTTTAAAATATTTGCCTCATGCAATAAATGTTAATTTAATAATTAAATACATATTTTTGGTATTCGATTTGGTTTTCGTGAAAGGATTAATTCAAACTCAGAAGAAGAAATTTACCCACTTCCCGACATTCGTTACACCTGGAACTACCTAGGTAGATTGACTTGCTGTTTATGATAATGCATTCCATCGACTTTTGGTGGCAATCATGCTTATACACTCGGACATATAGGCATTTCCCTGAAATTTGATGACATTACAGCAAATAATATTTGAAATTAATGTCGGTCCCAGCCGATCGGCAGTTGGCGAAGATGTTAGTCCAGTCCTTGGAAACGAAGGTATAATCCTCAGAAAATCATTTTTCGTTTATTTAGTTTTAAAAGACACTAAACAATTGACTTATTATTGTAAAAAAAACTTGTTTTTGATCGGGTGATTTTTAATATAATACAATAAAATAATATAATTTAAGAGACAAACAGACTGCCTTTGGAATGAACACCGTTAGTAAACTTAAAAAATCATGAATCTATCATTAATATTAACAACGAAAATCCATATGGAATATAATGAATTAATTAATTGACATAAATAAGAACATCAAATCGCTCGTCTGAACTCTTTTTCACACAATTTATTCCATTTTTCAAATTTAAAGCAAATTTTAACGTGCATAATTTTACACAGGAATAATTAACGCACAGACAACCGCAATTAGAATGTTAGATTATTTTTAAACGTTTTTGATACTAAGGGACGCGGATTAACCATTTATTGTATAACCAACACCTCTGCCATTGATTATACAGACTCTTACCGAGATTATTATCTTCAGGGCTTCCTGTGTGGGGTTGGAGTAACAAAAAAAACTTTAAAAAATTAGAGAAAAAATTTGGACTCTAAGCCATGTTTTGTGGTTTTGAAATCCATTTGATTTATAATGTTTCCATTTGATAAATGATAAATTCGCAAAATTAACAGAAAAAACCTTATATAAGTTTATATAAATTCACAAACGGTGGGGTATGATAATTTGAGAAATTTTCAATTATTTTGTTATTGGTATATCAACGCCAACTCATTGGTTTTGAAGATGCAACATAATTTTAAATAATAATTTCAACATAATTTTCATACACATTTATTTTAATCTCGGTAAACCCATTGAAAACATATTATAAACTATAATAACTTATTGAAAAAATTAAAATGATTAAAACTCTCACTTAATATTTATGTTCAAAATTGTAAATGGTAGAGCAGACAGCCTTGATTTAATTAACCTCATTGAATTTCATATGACCTTAAGAAGTACTCGTTCTAAAACCCTGTTTAATTGTTATAATTCCAGGACTGAGCATTTTAAAGACTCGCTTGTACCTAGATTACATAAAGTTAGTAATAGGTACGCAGATGTAGCGGATCTGATTAATTGCATAGAAGCTAGGTACAAAAAAACTATTCTATCATATCTTCTAAATCATTATTAATTAAACCTAAGTCTACTAATACTTGTTTATAATATTGTTATGCACTCGTATCTCCTTCTAGAGCTTGTATAAATTTTATGTGTTCTGTCGTTATTTTATGATCCAATGCCACGGTTAATTCTTATTTTTGTTTAAATTATTACTAGTGTTTGATTATGCCTGTGTTTTGTTACATGTAATTATTGTGTATGGAAACGTGGATATTAAATAAATAAATATTTCATACCACGCACAGTAAGGTCAAATTATTCGTTTTCCTGTTATAAACGGGATTGCAGGCCTTTAACGAATGAATTGGTAGAGTTACTAAGAAAGTATCAGTTAAAATAAGTATCGTGTTCATGCAAATACTGATATTGGTATAGATATACTGATATTGTCACATTCCGTGATGATATTTATTAGAAAAAGAACACGTGTTCTCGATATATTCTGAATGACTAATATTTTATCAGGAAACAGGCATGTTATAACTTTTTTAACGTGATCTTTTTCACATTTTTTTTTTTAATAAATAATTTTTTTTTCATCGTTGACTATTTATGACTCCCTTCAAATATAGCGCCCGGAGCTTGTCCGTTATTGCCGATTCCTTGTACCGGCCCTGGAAGTTTAAACCCTTGACGGAAGGGTGGCTTCAGGTTCTACTGACAGCCTGAAGGTTCCGCATCCCTTACACCCGCCCTCACACCAACTAATTAAAGTTCGACTAGACGTTTCAAATTAATGCGGCCTACCTTTCGAATGAATTTAGGCTCTTAATTTATGGTTAAAATAAATCAAATGTTTTTGCTTGCGAAAATAGCTGCCAATTCATGGCCTCCGTGGTTGAGGGGTAAGTCAATAGACTACCAAGCTGGAGGTCATGGGTTCAATTCCCGTAGTGCACTGGGAAATTTTATATGATTCATTTGTGTTACTTTACAAATTACTCGTTTAAAAATAATATAAAGTATTAATTATTATTTTTTTGGTAAACTAATGTTTAAGACAAGATTTTTTTTATGTGTAGCACAAAGGGTAACAATTATTTTACAAGCAATAATTATTCGCCTGAAACACTCATCCACATTGAAAAATCCCCTGATAAAAGATACATAACGCCAACGGGACTCGAACCCGTGTCCCTTCGATTTCCGGTCGACAGCTCTGACCACTGAGCTATGGCGGCTTATCTCTTATCCGCGAAATAATTCAATATATACTAGTGTTTCATTCAACAATTACTGCTTGTTACATTTTTTCACCTGAAAACAACCAATATTATTTTATATGAGAAAAGCATTGTAAGTGCTAACTCTCTCACTAGATGGCGTCGAGACAAATTGTCTACATTTTTAGGTGAAATACTAGAACTTGTCAAATATTAATTATTATTTTTTTGGTAAACTAATGTTTAAGACAAGATTTTTTTATGTGTAGCAAAAAGGGTAACAATTAATTAGTATTTCACCTAAAAATGTAGACAATTTGTCTCGACGCCATCTAGTGAGAGAGTTAGCACTTACAAGATTCTCTTCACTGCCTTGGTAAGAAGTAATTTAGAATACTATTCTACTCTCTGGTCACCATACCATAAAGCACGTCAAATTTCTAAGGTTCATCAATTTCAAACTATCAAAACAGTAATGAGGATTGCAACAATAACATTTGGCTGTCATCAGTTGTTTTGTTTTGCTCTATCTAAAAATAATTTTATACCATTCTATTTTGCTTTCTGGCAAAAAAAAGTGTAGTGTGTTGTGCCTTGAGGTTTCTTCTCCCTCTTGATCTTCCAGGAGTCACTTTTCGCTGCTGATTTCCAGATATTTGTAAACTTTTTTACTTCTATCATTTTCCATACTATTGTTGTAGTTGTTTACTGATGTGAATAATGGAGGAAGATTTCCCTCCTGGTCCCCCTACAAAGCCCCCAGATCCCTCTCCGGACCCCCCAGATGGGGAAAATGTAGAAATTTCTGACAGTGATTCTGTCATTTTGACTTCTACCAAAAAAAGGAAATTTCCTTCTTCCCCAATAAAACTTGACTCGCCTTCGACTTCACAGTCCCCACCAGCACTTTCTCAACTTCCTCCAACAAACTTTTATTCTCCTCATTCCCGTGGCCTATTCATAGTATACGCCCAAAAAACTGAGCAAGGAAAAACCATCCACCCTCTTGAATTTGGCAAATTCCTATCAAATAGCAAGAATCTTTCAATCAAGCCTGGAGGTGTAAAAGCCGAGGGTCACTTCCGAATCTCCGTCGAATTCCTCTCAGGGTCAGCTGCCAACAGTTTCATTAAAAATATCTTCATTTCATCTAATTCAAAGTTCAAGGCATATATCCCCACTTTCAATGTCACTCGCATGGGCCTGGTCAGAGGTATCTCGACCGATCTGTCCATCGCAGAAATTCTGTCTTCACTTTCAACCCCCCAACACATTGGCAATCCCATAAAAGCCAGGAGGCTAAATTACAAGGACTCCTCTGAGGGTATAATTTCTTGGAAGCCCTCCCAAACTGTCGTTTTTTTTTTTTTTTTTATAGTGAATACCTCACAAGAGTCCCAACTGCTCCCGTCTGGAGCAAGTGAGACAATGGCATCCCCAATTGGGGGATGTTGTGAGGCTGAAGGTAAGTGGGGAAGGGAAAGAGGAAGGTGGGGAAGTACCTGGCTATTCAGATCTAGTCACTAAACACGGCTAAAGCCATTTGGAGCAACGTTTCAATTCTGAATGGTGGTCTTACACCAGGGCGATACAGGTAGTATCTTCCACTCTGTCGTTATCACCTTTGAAGGTCAATCTCTTCCCTCCCATATATATTTATTCTTCAACTCATTACAAGTTGAAATGTATACTTATCCCACCACTCAATGCTTCAATTGCTGCCGTTTTGGTCATACAAAAGCTGCATGCAGATCTCAACCCAGATGTTTTAAATGTGGAGAAAACCATGCAGCTGACCAATGTCCTTCTTCCTCCTTACCTAAATGTTTTAACTGCTCAGGCTCACATACAGCCATCAACACTTCTTGCCCAGAACAATCTCGCCAAAAAAATATCAAAATTTCGATGGCCTCTCAGAACTTGTCTTTTCTGCAGGCTTCTAAACTATTCCCGCTTGTCAAAAAATCATTTGCTGAGGCTTTATCCAGCAACTCCTCATCCAACCCTCTTCCCTCCTCTACAACAACTTCTTCTCGTTCAACTAAATTCACATACACAAATGCTATCTCTAAACCGGCTCCTGGATACGATCAGCAACAACACAACTCACTGCTCTTAAATCCCAATGGTTCATCTCTTTCAAATGCCACAAATGGGTGTGCAAATAATTATAATCCCTCCTCAATGAACTCTCATAAACTTTCTGAAAAACTCTCCCAAGACAATTCTTCATTTATCCAAACTCTTATTATGCTTCTAATTGACCTCATTTCTTCTCAAACTAATCTACCGTCCAACGCTGCTACTATTATTTCCACATTGAAATCATTTATTCAAAATGACTCTTCAGGATGTCAGAATACTTCAGTGGAATAGCCGAAGTGCTATTTCTAACAAATCTGATCTCCTTAACCTATTAAATTCCAACTTTATTTCTTTGGCTGCTATCTCGGAGACTTGGTTTACTCCATCCACCCACTTTAATGTGGGAGGGTATTCCTGTCTTCGTGACGACCGGCCAGGAGATACAGGCGGCGGTGCTGCCCTTTTTATTAAAAAATCAATATCATTTTCCCCAATAAATAATATCAAACCCCCCAATGCTGACTTCCAAATGGTTGCAGCTAAAATAAAAGATACATCCTTTATTTCAGTCTATCTTCCCCCAACAGCCCACTTCAATAAACAAATTTGGTTGCAAATTGTAAGTCAACTAAGCCCTCCTTTCTTTATATTAGGCGATTTTAATGCCCATTCCCCCGTCTGAGGTTCTGCTTTCTCCGACCGAGATGGTCGAAGTGTGATGGATTTCCTAGATCAATCCAACCTTTTCCTTTTGAATGACGGATCTCCTACTAGGATCTCACGCCCCAGCACAAACCTCAGTGCAGTGGATCTCTCGATATGCTCTACTAGTCTAGCTTCTCTCTCCTCGTGGGTGGTGTCCACCGACCCTTGCTCCAGTGATCATTTCCCGATCACCATTACTTATCAAACTTCTTTCCAATCAGACAAGTCTCATATTTCGACAAAGGTTAAAACAAAACACACCAAATGGGATGAATTTAACTCTCATATGGACAAGTTCCTACTCAATTTACCCGCCACCGATATATTTTCCGTCAAAGATGATTATAATAACTTCAAATCAATGCTCATAACTGCAATAAATAAATCAAATCCTCCCCCTAAAACTAAATCTCTCAAAAAACTCCCTCCAACTCCCTGGTGGGATGAGGAATGTTCCAAAGTAGTAAGAATTCGGAAAGCTAAATCTCTTTCCTATCGTTACAATATGACTATGGAGAACTATCTTATATACAAAAACGCTGAATCCAATGCCAAAAGGGTATTGAGATCAAAAAAAAAGATCCGGGTGGTACAACTTCTGCAGTTCAGTATCTCCGAACACTCCAATTTCGGATGTTTGGTCTATGATCCGAAGATTTTTATCCTCCTTCAGTTCACCATCTCCTCGAGCGTCTTATTCTAAATGGATCGATGAATTCTTGGACAAAATTGCCCCCCCTTCTGTACCTAACTTAGATGAAATAACGCCCATCTATAATACTCCTATGTCTAATCATTGGCTAGACTCTCCGTTCACCTTGATTGAGCTAAAAAATTGTTTAACAACAGTCAAGGACTCATCTCCAGGCAGAGATGGTATACTTTACAGCATAATCAAAAATAGTAATGATAATGTTCTAAACCACTTCTTAAGCATCTTAAATAAAATCTTCCAGACTGGTATAATGCCTGATGACTGGAGTTGTCAAATAATCATCCCTATTTTAAAAACAAACAAATCACCAAATTCTGGATCCAACTAAAGGCCAATCGCTCTTTCATCCACCCTCAGTAAACTTTATGAAAAATTAATTAAAAACCGATTAGAATTTTTTGTCGAGAGTAAACAGCTTCTCTCTCCATCTCAATTTGGATTTAGGAAAAAAAATCCACTCAAGATAACCTTGCCATCATCAGTACTGATATTAATTTATCAATTTCTAAACAGGAAGTTTGTCTTGCCGTCTTTATAGATATAGAAGGCGCTTTTGACAATGTTTCCATCCCAATCTTAAAAAAAAAACTTCTAGGCCTTGGCCTTCCCCCCATGTTTGTCCAATCTATTATTAATCTATTTCTAGATAGAAAAATTTTCATTGAACTTTCAGATATTTCTCCTCAAAGTAGGTCTATTTGAAAGGGTTTACCACAAAGCGATGTATTGTCCCCCTTACTGTATAATATATACACATATGATATGCATGTCGCTATTCCCCCACAAGTAAAAGTTATTGAGTTCGCAGATGACTTAGCTTTCTTCTTATCATCCAAAATCATCCCTCTCGCCGTCAAATATCTTAACAAAGCCATGAATGCCCTTTGCACATGGCTCAGGTTAAATGGTCTTGAACTTTCAATCCAAAAGACTCAGTGTGTCACCTTCTCAAACCGCCATAAAAACCCGCCCGTTCAAATTTTATTTAAAAATTCTCCAATCTCCAACGCTTCTGAAGTAAAATTTTTGGGAGTAACATTTGATAGGAAACTTAAATGGTCTTCCCATATTAATAATTTAGTTACTAAATGCCAAAAAAAAATTTAATATCATCAGATTATTATCTGGCGTTTGGTGGGGAGCTCACCCTACCTGCATTAAGTTGCTTTACAACGCACTTATTCGAAGCCATCTCGACTATGCCTGCCCACTTTTTAGTACTGCCTCAAAAAATGTACTTGATAAATTAGACAAAATTCAATCTAAATCTTTGCGAATTATAACTGGAGCGATGCAATCATCACCCATCAATTCCCTTCAAGTAGAATGTTCTGATCCTCCTCTTTATTTAAGGCGTCAACTATTTGCTGACAAATTTGTTCTTAAATGTTTAAATTCTTAATGTCATCAGGTTATCCCCAGCGTCTCGTTGTTCATTGACTCAACCCATTCATCTACAATCAGAGCTTCAACTAAACCTCTTCCTGACATCTGTAAAAAATTTAAGTCTCTCTCAGAGCTCTACATCATCCAAAATGTTCTACTTCCCTTATACAAATTAAAATATAGTCACGTCACCCTATCCCCAACAATAATAGAAGGGATCGGAATCCTTAAAAAACATTCCAATCTCCCGGCTCGAACTGTCAATAATATGTTCAATGACATTATTTCATCTAAATGGCCCAACTTTTCTCTTTTATTTACTGATGGATCCAAATCTCCCGACTCTCCTAACTGTGGTATAGGTATTAACGTTTACCACAATAATTCTAATGACAGAATATTTCATTCAATTTCAAATCAATTTTCAATATTTTCAGCCGAGTGTATTTGCAATAATAGAATCTCTCAAATATATAATCAAAAATAATTTTGAACATTCCCTCGTTCTCTCTGACTCTCTCAGTTCCCTCCAAAAACTTAAATCCAGTCCTCTTATTCATCCTGATGATCACTTTGTATGCCTTATTCGAGAGATGATAGCCTCCATTCAAAGCTCTGGTAAAACTGTAACTCTGATTTGGATTCCTGGACATGTTGGTATCATGGGTAATGATATTGCGGATGCCTTGGCAAAACAAGGAGCGTCCAACCCTGTTGTTACCCTCGTAAACCACATTCCCCTATCTGACATTTTTTCCATCATCAAAGATAGATCCCGCAATGTTTAGTCGGAGTATTGGCACATTGCTAGTCAATCCAAGGGAGCTTGCTATGCCTCAATACAAAGGACTATTCCATCAAAACCGTGGTTTCAGCAATTCCCTCATTTTTCCAAAAAAGAAATTTCTTCACTCATTCGAATGAGGATCGGACATTGTTCCGTTCCTTCCCATCTTTTTAAAATTCACGTTGTTGACTCCCCCGATTGTACATTCTGTGGTCTAGAAGTGGGAACTTTAGATCACATATTTTTTGGTTGTCCCTCTCTAAACAAATATCCTCTCTTCTATCAAGCCTTATCTAAAATTGCCTCCCCTCCATTCAACATCTCATCTCTTCTAAGTCTGAACTCGACTCCAATTTTCATTATAATTTTGAAATTTGCCTATTTAAATAAAATTAATATTTAAATTCACCTTTCATTTCTCAATAATTTTAAATGATGGCCAAGAACACCCTTGAAGGGTGAAAGCCAGAAATAATGGAAAAAAAAAAACAGTAATGAAATTACTTGATTTAACCGACTGGTCTTGCAGAAGAACCATGAGCCATTTGATACATTTATACGAATTAGTTAACGGATGCACCTGACTAAGCTAATAACGTTCCGAGTACCAAATCGTAACACGAGTCTTCCTGAGTTGTTCTTTGTTCATTAACCTAAAACCAACTATTTTATTAATATTAATTCACAAGTACAGAGGCTACATAGGCTGGGAAATGAATTCATTTATTATTTTATTATATAACTTTATATTAATGCTGATTTTTGTTATTTACTTTTTCTCGCTTTTTTATTTTTTGTGCTTTTGTGTATTGATTGTACATTGATTTATTTTGTTATACTCCATTGTTGCTATACGTACTGCCAATATGGATAAATTGAATTGTAAATTCCATTCATGCAGCTGGGAATAGAATATTATTATTTAATTTTTTATGTTCCATTTTAACACACTGTAAGGTTATTAATTTATTCTTGTTTTATGTGAAAGTCCAACGGACGTAAATAAATAAATAAATAAAGATAGCTTTCACCAACGTCACATCGTATTAATAAATTGAAACGAACATGGCTTTTTGGCGACAAAACGAAATGTATAAAAATATCACTATCGTAAATTTAACAGTAAAAATACTCTATTTCACACACTTTTTAAAAGTGATATAAAGTCATGAAAAGTGTTGAAAAAAAGTCTCCAAAAAAATGTATTTTTTATATATTCAATAATATTGTTATTGGGTTTATAAAAACAGTTTATTTAAAAAAAAGTTCTGCTGTGTAATTATTATTACGCGTAACAGATGTTTCGCCCTCTGAAAGCATTATCAAACTGTCTTGATAATGCCTTCAGAGGGCGAAACAGCTGTCACGCGTAATAATAATTACATAGCAGAACTTGTTTAAAAATAAACTGTTTTTATAAACCCAATAGTAGATCTTAATCATTTGGTGTTTTAAAATGGAAGAGAATGATTATTTTAAATCAATCGTTGATATAAAAAAAATAAAATGTATCTACCTCGAATTCGTGTCGGTAATGCAATACTCTACTCTGCAACTATGATTGATTATCTGCCAAGACGCTGTACATTGAATACTAAATATTATTATCAATTTCAACCTGTCTTCAATTGAGCCTATTGCAATTATTTATTTAATACGTGAAAATCCCTTAGTATTTCCTGCCGAAAAGTTCTGGATTAGAGTTTCAACCCTCACGCGGGGTGTTTATTTCACGGACCTAAGGGGTCGTTAGGGATTGGGAGGGGGTGGGGACTCCGAGGGGATTTAATTACTGAGATTCGAACTGGACGCATACTTGATTGAAAATGCTGGAATTCATTTAAAAATGGAAGCATCAGCACTAAATGTTATGTATGTTTTCATAAGCACCGCGTGTCATGATTTTGTGCTTGTTTTAGTGTATGAATTTTATTGAGGGAAACATATTAAAAAGTATTAAAATACTTTGTGAAGTACCTGACAAACAAATGAGATGGGAGTGCATTAAATTTTTTAGAGTTTTTTGTAATTTTCCAGAACAAAATGCTGACGGTTTAAAAATCCCTATTTAATAGAAAAAAAGTGAACGACATGAAAAATAATCCTTTTCAGTTTGTTCCGTACAAAACGGCAGCGTTTTTACTTTAAACAAAATTTTAAAATTGTTTGCACACTATGATTGTGTACTATAGTGCTTAAGGTATGTACTTGTAAATCTACAATATTTAAAAGAGATACGTTGGCAAATTGTTTCTCTTGGAGAAAGGTCGCAGAAAATATCTAAATCCTATAATTTGCTTGGCCTAATTTACATGTACATACCTTAAACACTATAGTAAACAATCTCGTTTTGTCGAAATTCGAAATTTTACTACCATCTCATTTGTTTGTAAGGTATTTCAAACAAATGAGATGGTAGTAAAATTTCTCATTTCGACAACATTTAAAAGAGATCCAACCCTTCAGTTTATTCCCACCTTATTACAAATCCTATTAAGATTATGTATTTACTTCTGAAATTGTGACAAGATCTAACAAAATAAACTTCTTAATTATTGTCGAAATGAGAAATTTTACTACCTAGAATGCTTGAAAAATATTTTTTTAAATATTTTTTTTTTATTTGGTACAATATTTTTTACATTTCAAAGTTTTCCAGTAATGTTGGCCTCACGGTGACTTGCCCGTGCTGAGGCCTTCATTTTATAATATGAAAATATAATCTACATAATACATTAAGAGAAAATAATGCATTAAAAATATGATCTTGTGTGTTTGTGAGTGATGTGTGTTTATATTGGTTTTGCGTGTTACGTGTAGGTTTTATTTTTATTTTAAGCTATGACATTTTTGTAATATTGTCTATTTTGTTTTTTAATCCATTTTGCAATTTTGTGTGTGAATTTATTTTTATTTTCCTCAATTTTAAGTTTTACACTGTTGAAAGCTTTTATAGCGTGGTATTGGTAGTGTCTTTGTCGAAAGCTTGAATTTACTGTCGGAGTTTTTATGTTTTCTTTGTACGCTTGTCTAACTGGTCTGTTAGTGTTATTTTGTGTATGTTGAAATTTATTTTTTTTTGTCAAAAATGTAGTTTAGTAGTGTTTTAACGTATAATTACTAATTTAGTCCTTAGGCCATTCATACATGGAGATACTTATAAGCGATTTGAGTTTTGTGCGCGTAGCGTACGCGCCGCTCGTGAGTACACGACATACTATTTTGCTAGTCGACGACGGGACGCGTGGATTACGGGTTTGGCGTTAGTTGCACGCTACTGACAGTATCGCTGGTAGCAAGCACGCTACGCGAGTTACATTTGAATCTACTACTCGTTTGACAAAAATTATTTTCGAACATGATTTGAATGTTAAATTTGTTCTGGAGGTACGAATATCAATGTTTATATAATGTAATGGAATAGGTACGTTAGAAAGGATTTACCGGAGAAGACGTGGATTGGGGTTGGAATGAAAAGCAATTTAACATATAGTTCTGTATAATTTGGGAATCGCAGTGTACAAAAACCAGCTTTTAAAAGTAGTGTAACGGACCTTATTCTGCAAACTTAATCTTTAAATAAAATTTTGCTCAAATATTTACGCTCCACGTTATTGGCCAATACAAAGCAGATTCTTGCCAGAATCCACTGAAATTTCACACTCCAAAAAGCATGAATATCGAGCCGGCGACACACTGCACCCGGATTGTTAAATTTCTCCTAAAACAAGAGAAAATCAATAACATCAATAATATCTCTTTTATATCTTGCGTATATTTTTTATGTTTGCTACTAGTCTTTTTCACACATTTTCGCTTTTATTTGTCATATCCAATGACAAATAAAAGCAATGAGTAAGAAACACAAAAAAACCTTAGCTTATGTCATTTTTCAAAAATAAAACAAGCCCTCAACTATCGCATTTTTTGTATCATTTGGAATTTAGGAGGATTTTAAACCTCCTCTGGGTAGAGATCAGAATTATGTTCATACATTTAAACATAATCGGTATTTACAAAGATTTCCGTCAACCAGAACATGGTTCCTGTTTACTTCACTTAAATCCGAGCCCCGAAACTACAACTTTTATTTTCTTTATATTATGGGCAGAGGGCATATTACATAATAGCAAGGAGGTTACGTGCGCACGTTTTGCACGTAGGCGCTACGTCGATGGATGCCGAGCTTTGCTTCCGCCGGGTCTAAATAATGCGCTGCGTGCTGCCCGAAAATCAGCCACGATATTCATAGGAGACATAGCATTCCTCAAGGTTCACTTCTAATACCTGTATTAATATGACACTGTTAACTACCGCCGACTGACTTCTTAAGTATGAGATTGTAGTAAATATACTGATAATAATTACTGCACTCGTAAAGGATTTTTTTTCTTTAATAAATTACCAGAAGAAATAAGAAGCATTAATGATAAAATACAAAAATTAAAATCTGTCACTTTAGAGAAATCATCGAAATTTTTTTGATCATGTTAAACATAAGTTAAAATAGCTTTATTGACATTATTTTTTATTTCATAAAAAAGCATTGAAAATACCCTGTTATTGTACCTTCCTATGGACAAAAGTTTTATTAAACAAATAAATGAAAAATACTTCAAAAAAATATTTATTTCGAGGTTATGTTATAAAAATAAATTGTTATTCACTTATGATTTTAGGTGAACTTGCGTAAAATGTATCCCAGTCAAAACTCTGTCAATTAAATTAAATTAAAAATACTGTCTGATGAATTTTCTACATTTTGTATATGGAGCCCATACGCGCTGTTGTGTTTTGGGCAGTTCTTGATTGAACATGTTATAATTAATGCGAGGATGAAGTTAATAATGATTTTAAACCGCGGGTAAATATTGCACAACTTTGTTTGCAAAATAAAAATAATAACACAAATAAAATGTTAGTAAATTCTGATATAAATTTTAGAAAGGAATAAACGAAAATATCAACGGAACTGAATTTATTTCTGAGCCTATATAGCCTTTAGGATAGTGAATCAATAAAATAATTGGTTTTAGTTGAATGAACAAAGAACAACTCAGGAATATTTCCAAACGAATCCGAAAACTACAAACTTTTAATAAAATACGATTCCAAATTTTATTATAAGAATTAAACACATATTAAATGCACACAAAAAAGTTTTAAAAATTGTTGACTTACTAAAATTACTGATAATGAAAAAACAACACATATTTAATTAGACACATTATTTATCAACAAATCTGTCACCTCGTTTTTGTAGTTTTGTATAAAATCAATTAATAAATAATTCACGAAGTTTCATATTTTTTCTCAAATTGCTGTCGATACCATTCGTTTCTCAGAGGTGTACATTTTAAGGATTTGAATATGAAGCGTCGTGTTTTTCTTTCTAATTACTTTTAGTGCATATTTCTCACCATGACATAAGTAAGATAAGACATGACAAGGATTTCTATGATACTACATAAGCTGTTCCTAAAGGCTAACAAATTACCGTGAGAGGTTTGAAGTCATATTTTGAATTTTCGCGGTGAGCATAAATATGTCAATATTTTCTCTGCTTAGCATCGTAGTTATCCTTAGTTTACCAGCTAATCAATATGGTTTAGTCCATCCAAACTAAGTTAAACTGCAGCAACCCCAAGACCCACACGATATCATAACATTATTAGCCTGAAATACCTTAATGCAGGTGTAATTAGCAATCTCAATAATGCACCGTTAATACTGTTATACCAGAGAGTATGCAACAACTAGATACTGGATATGGGGGTGTGAAGGCTTCTGCTATATTAACGGGAAATAGGAGAGCCTCCCTTAAAGCTAGCTGCACCCAGGGTGTAGTCTAGAGGGCAGGGGGAGGTGGCACTCCAGAGATTTCAAAGTAGGGGCTGCTAAAACCGATTTTTTAAAACCGATTATTATTATTACCACCCATAATTATGCACAAAAGGTCTCTATTAACTTATTATTTATTTATTACGTTGCAACATGTATAGACAAGCATATAGGCAAGCCAAAAGCAAAACAATTGTAGTTCTTTTGAATTCCTATTTATAGTACTAAACTGCAACGCGTCGCGTAAGGTCGTGTGCTAGCTCTATGTAAATTACATTAAAAAGTGCCAAAATGACCTCGTGTATGATTATAACACTATTAAAGTGGCAAAATGCCTTTGTGTGTGATGATAACACTATTAAAGTGCCAAAATGCCCTCGTGTGTGATGATAACACTAGTAAAGTGGCAAAATGCCCTCGTGTGTGATGATAACACTAGTAAAGTGGCAAAATGCCTTCGTGTGTGATGATAACACTAGCAAAGTGCTAAAATGCCTTCGTGTGTGATGATAATATCTACTAGTGAAAGCCAGAAAATAAAATTCTTTCTTAAAATCACAAAATTAGTGTATTATTATGAAATAATACAATTATTTTGATTGTTTCCCGATAATTTTCATCGCCATTAGAGAAAGTGAGATAGCAAATGTAGGAACATACAAGTGTAGCAATGCTACTAGAATATTCGGGAACGTTCGCCAATGCAAAACTCATCGTAGCTAGAACTCTCTAAATACGATGCTCGACGCACTGGGTGCTATAAAACGGGCGCGTCAAGGCGTGCTCAGTCATCAATTAGCCGTTACTACAGTGATCAACCTGCGGGCACTGTAAACGCCCGTTGCCTACTTGGCGGTCACTTCGCCGGCGCCCTCCACGTCACGCCCCGCCTTTACTCCACCGCGACGCCGACGCTACAGACTACGGATTACTTACCACGCCCGGTTTTAAACGGACATTATAGGAGAGGCTACGGATTACCATGGACTCCTCGGGATCACATCAATTAGTTTTTATGTGATACATTATCAAACACTGAACATTCCGATAACACGCACCACACACGGACAAAGACACTTTCAATACTACGCAACCAAACTTTTTAACAGTATGCCCATTACTTTGAAACAACTAATGACTACAAATACATCTACAAACTTTCTCAAAAAACATATCGTAGCCTGGATAAAAAATCAAGATATTCAAAAGATTATAATTCCAAACAAAAGTAAAATTAAATATTATACACATTCTTCAAGAATTATCCAAAAATAAATACACGCACATATAAATATGTGTTTTCATGTTTCAATATATGTCTGTGAAAAAAAAAAAAAAATAACTTTCTACTACAACACATAAATACCTGTCACCCTTAATCACAAACACGTTAACACCTCAGCACAGGTTCTCCTAGTGAGGTGTTCACGTAACATACAATAGCACCCACACACAGTTTTACCTATATCAACCTATGTTCTTTATTTTTTATACCTTTTTTCTGTACTACAATATAAACCACTATAATCATTTGTAAAATGTGTATTCAAGAATAGACATAAATAAATTATTAATAAATTTATATCTTTGTTGTATCTTTGCTTAATAATTTCAATAAAAAATTAAGTTGAATAAATTTAATGTACGTTTTCTTAGTTCTTTAATCCAAATCTTAAATTTATTGTGAAATATTTTCCTCGTTTTTAGTTTTGTGTATGCTTTTATTACCTGGTATTCGTAGTGTCTTTGTCCAAAGCTTGTGCTTATTGACGGAGTTTTTATGTTTTGTATGTACGCTAATCTAAGTTGTTTATGGTTGGTGGCATTTTTGATTATATTTGCATTTTTGTTCAAAAATGTACTTTAGTAGTATTTTATGTACATTTGGCGTATATTTAGTTCGTCAAACAGGTTGAATATTTGGTCAGTGTCAATCATTTTTTATTCGTTCCATAGCGAACCAATCAATTATAACGGCCCTGGGATGATGGCGCGACTCCCCAAGGCGAACAATTTTGGAACCATGGCCCTTGGAAGGAGACAGGGTGGGATGGTGTGGAGAAGGGGTGGGGAAAGTGGGCGGTGTGGAGAGGTTTAGGATTACACTGCCTTCTCCAGGCGTGAAAAAATTACAGGTGCTTTATCATAATATTCTGGTTTCAGAGAATATTCGGCTAAAAATTCTTTCACAAAGGAAAATCGTAAATATGTTTTTTTTGTCACAAATCTTAACTATAACGCGGTAAATCTGTGTACTTAAGGTTAAACGTGAGGCTCGTTACATAATACGTGTTCATAGATGGCGTTAATTAGTTAATTTTATTAAAATACGTTTTTTGTGAGGTATTGCTTTACAATATTAACACAAATTATTTGTTTGCGCGCGTACATACTCAATATGAATATAAATAATATTATTCCCTAAAAATTCAATTATTTTGAAAAATGCATACAAATACAATATTGTACCGATGATTCAATCCAATATTGTATTTGTAAGCGATAAAGGAGGTAGGTACCAACATAATTTTATTGAACATACTAATTTCGGACGTCGGGGGCGTGGCATTCGGGCTTATTTTGAATTAACAGGCGATGAAGTAGGCATCAAAAATAATTTAATTAATCTATAACTCTTTATTTGATATGTGCAGGTATTTCGTTTATTTAAATCTTAAGGCGATGCCCTACGTAGTAATTCAAAATCATGTGTTTTTGGTTTGAAAATTTGGTCGCCTAGAAATGTTTCAGATGCTTTAATTAAATACTGCGAGTAGAATACATCCTGGCCTTTAAAACAATCGAATATTTTTTAGATAAGCCCAGAAAAAAATAATGTAAAGGCCTGTGAAAACTGCTTTAAAGTTCAAAATCTCCTACTTACGAACCCATTTTCGGTTATGGTTTTATTGTATAAATTGGCAAATCAATTTATTTATAAAATTATTCAATAAAAATTAAATATTTGTGCTTGAACATCTACAAAATAAAATAAAAGGCACTTTTTGGCCACGTTTTTTTCTTGCATAAATCAAAACAGGTGGATGGTGTGAAGCAAAGATATTAGAAGAACGAGATGTGCTATGAGCAGTTCATATTGTGTGGAATTGTTTTGCCCAGTGTCGCCGGTTTTGTTCACCAATACTACTGCACACCTTCGCTTACGCTAAGGTATCCGCACTAATACATAGAACAGATTTCTGTGCGTACACGTCCCGATAGTATTCAAAGTACCCTAATTAGGTAGTACTCCGCCTACGGTCCGGCGGCCAACATAGCATATCTCGTTCTTCTAATATCTTTGGTGTGAAGCAGGAATTTAAGCCTTATCGCCATCTACGTAAGGTGTGTTATTGATAGCGGCTCGATTCAAAATATTACACGACGTGGTGCATCGCCTTAAACAGATGTCATGGTTTTTCAAGTTTAATAACATTTAAAAGATAATGTTATTATTAAGTTCTGGAATTATTTTAGTTTTTTTATTATTGTAGCAGCAGTTTTGGCGTACAAAGCAATTTTCAAACTGTGGTTAGGCCACGTTTAGACGACTTATTTATACGATGCTATCTCAATTACAATTTTTATGATTACTTAAATGTAATAAAGTAAGGAAAATTATTTATTACTATTATTACTTATTATGTTCACAAGACCTAAACAATTTAATGAATTTAAATAAATATCAGTCAAGTCAATATTAATCAAGTAAGAAAACATAGCCATTTAATGTGTGGAAAGCAGACTTCAAAATACCCCACAGAATATAAAATCCATTGTCATAAATATTTTCTCCATAAATAGGTTTAACCGGTAATAAAACATTTCATACATCGTAAAAATTGAACTAGAATCAAATTAATAAGTCGATTCAACGAGGCATAACCACAGTTCAAAAATGGCACTAACGTCGAAACAGCTGTCACAACAATTCTTGCAGAACTTAATAATAACATGTTTATTAAATTTGATTTACAATCAATAAAAAATCGTGTTCTGCCAATTAAACCAAAAACAATTAATTCTAACGATAAATTGTTTCTTTTGCTGTTACGCATAATAAAAATTATACAGCAGAACTGTTCCATAAATGCACTGTTTTTTATATAAATTGATTATTTACAATTGATTATTAACATAAAAAAATAACATATTATCACGGACGATATGAAAGACATCGAGGATATGAGAAGGCAAAGAATAGCGATATCCGTTAGAGCAGGTATGCTGTCAAGGCGTTTTCATTTTTGCAGTATAAACATGAAAAAGTTACTCAACGCATTCTGCACACGTCAGAACTGTGGGTGGATTACACTGCATACCAATGGCGTAAGCTAAAAGTCGCTAACAATAATGCTTATCGAAAACTATTCCGCCTACGGAGATACTGCAGCGCCACGAAAATGTTCCTGGAGGGACGAGTACAATCTTTCAGAGTGTTCTCCACCATCAGCTTATGGCACAGACTACGCCAGTCAAGTAACACAATCATCACTGCCATGGTTGCCTGGACGGAGTCCCCCCTGGTGGACCTCAGGAGACGGGAGATGTCCAAATATCCTCCATAAACGGCTGCTCACACACATTTTTGTGTTTATCTTTTTTCACTTAAATTCCGCATTTTTTGTGCCTGTCGGAATATTATTATTTTTCTAATTCTAATTTATTTTTTATTTATTTATTGTATCATTACATAGCATCTTTTTTACGTTAGAATTTTCAAACTCACTAGGACAAGCCTGTGTTGAGGTTAATAA
Source organism: Hesperophylax consimilis (assembly GCF_061612785.1). NCBI lineage: Eukaryota > Metazoa > Arthropoda > Insecta > Trichoptera > Limnephilidae > Hesperophylax > Hesperophylax consimilis. The sequence goes on from NC_142857.1 coordinate 7,151,742, forward strand.
TTTTACAAAATAAAAAATAGCACATAGATCATAACGTTTCTACGAATTGGGTACCTAAATGGTACCTATTAATCTAATTCCAGCCAATTCTTTACAGTATAATGTAGTAAGCATGTAGGGTGACCATGATATACATTGATATTTAATTGCAAGAAAATATAATGAACTATTATTTTAAAAAGGATGGAAGAAAGAAAGGGAAGAACAAAAAACATTATAAAAGAAAAAGGATGAAAAAATATACAAATACAAAATATTATGCCAAAATTTAAAAGAACAAAGATGAAAGAATATGTTGGAAATCCTCGAATAACACAAAATAATTTAACATTATTTTTAAATGTACACAAGGAATTTGACGATTTAATGTGATCTGGAAGGCTATTAAATAAAAGTGGAGCCTGGTACAAATAATGTCTCAGCCCAAATGAGGATTTAGGGTGAATTGCCATAAAATTCAGACCAGAGCCAATTCTTGTAGTACGAATTTGCTGCGTTCTTTTCGCAGAATTATTATTGTTAAAAAAAAAAAACAGCACAGCCTTTGTATGATAAATAGTTGTTTTAAATTCATGATACATTCCTTATAAAGTAACTGTGTTGGATATATAAATTATACATATTATTTCAAAATATGGAATGTATTGCATTGCACTACCCCTGCATACATTCTGGAATAAATTCTTACTATTATTTTTATTAATATTACAATTAAATATGGTAACGATTATTTTACAAGCAATAATTATCCGCCTGAAACACTCATCCACATTGAAAAATCTCCTGATAAAAGATACATGACGCCAACGGGATTCGAACCCGTGTCCCTTTTATTTCCGGTCGACAGCTCTGACCACTGAACTATGGCGATAACTCTTATCCGCGAAATAATTCAATATATACTAGTGCTTCATTCAACAATTTACTGCTTGTTACATTTTTTTTTCACCTGAAAACAACCAACATTATTTTTATATGAGAGAGGCATTGTTAGTGCTAACTCTCTCACTAGATGGCGTCGAGACAAATTGTCTACATTTTTAGGTGAAATACTAGAACTTGTCAAATATTAATTATTATTATTTTTTTTTTTGGTAAACTAATGTTTAAGACAAGATTTTTTATGCATATCACAAAGGGTAACAATTATTTTACAAGCAATAATTATCCGCTTGAAACACTCATCCACATTGAAAAATCTCCTGATAAAAGATACATGACGCCAACGGGACTTGAACCCGTGTCCCTTCGATTTCCGATTGGATTGAGCCAGTCTAGGGCCTTAGGCGTCGCCATGTGAACCTCATCAATCCCGTCGGGGAATGAATAGAGCGGGCATTCGTTAACCACATGTTCGGTGGTCTGCACCACACCACATTCACACATCGCCGACTCTTTAAGGCCCCATTTGTGCATCATGTGGGCACAGCGACTATGGGAGCACCTTAACCTATTGTGGCGGACAAGATTTTGCGAGGCAATGAGAACCCAGGCTGTTTCTCGGGGGGGCCTGTATGAGATGGGCATTTCCCACGTTGTAATTATTGAAGAAGAAGATAAAATTAATAAATCGGAATAAAACAAGAAACAGAACAAGACACAGAAAATGAAAAAGATAAAATTAATTCCCTTTGTTGGATGCAATCTTCGTGTGATTGCAAAATTCTACACGAATATATTTGTAACAAATATATAAATATATTCTCGGATCTACATATCTGATTTTTTAAATTTATTTACTGACACTAATTTACTTTTCTAAAGGGGATTAAATTGAGTTCACAAATTTTTGTTGTTTGTTTTTGGGGTGTTATGCCGTGTTGCGCTAACTCCTTCTTTAGCCGACGTTTCGGACAGCGTTGCAGTGTCCATCATCAGGGCAGATCCGGTAGATCACACTGATAGATGGACACTGCAACGCTGTCCGAAACGTCGGCTAAAGAAGGAGTTAGCGCAACACGGCATAACACCCCAAAAACAAACAACAAAAATGCTTTTGGCCGTGAAAATCTAAAAACTTACCTGAGTTCACAAAGTTCTTAAAACACGAAATAGCACGAAACAATATTAGTAAAACAGTATTACCAACGCTAGTATAATTTGTAGGATTCAACAAAGATCTGGTGTAGATTACGCTTAGTTCTATAAATGGAGTCAGTAAATATATCAATAGTACCCCCAAATTTGTTGTCACCCTATTGGTTAGTGAGTGTGTCTAGTAGTTGGTTGTGTATGTATTGCAGAATAATGTAACATTTTGTCTTGTTTTGTATATGGAATAATTGATGGATATTCAAAAGTTATTCCAATAAATTAAAACACTGTTTCGTTATTTTTCAAATTTACCACTTGGGACGGATACGTCGTGCCGTATTTGTCACCAAATGAAATTTCCTCGTAAAATTAAGATAATATAAAAAGATTTATAAAGAGAGAACACGAAGCTTTTCTTTTCGTTCAAAAGCTTACAATAGACTCTCCTGTATAAATTCAAATTATTCTAGAAAATATAGAAATATAAAAAGTAGGGTAAATTTTTTTAAATAATTATTTCATTCAAACCGAAAAAAAAATTATAATACGTTTCTCTTACTAAATTGGTTTTCTAGTTTCGTATAAAGAGGTAAATAAAATTGAAAAAAAACACCAGTAAACGATTAAAAAACTCGTTAAGTTTTTTTTAAATGGTAATGTGTCCTTTCGTTAAATCTGTAAGAGTTCTTTGTCTGCTTACCAAAACAGTATTTCATTTTGAGATACGTTCAAAAACAGCTAATCTTTTTGAAATTTAATGTCAAGCGGAAATATTTGTCGAAATTTTTTGTCTAAGCCTGACAGGTTAATCCAAAATTAATTTGTAGTATAGACCTTTTTGCCAAGTATTAACTCTTGTTGAAAAGGGAATAACTCGTTTAACCAGCGAGTATCGACTTACGTCAATGATAGTCAGTCAAAAGTTCTACCAACTAGGTCAGCTCGCAAATAAATCCATCTCTAGTTTTCCAGATCAGGTTTTATTTCAAAACTCAATTTAGATGGTGCCTTAAAACAAACAGATTAATGGTTGGTTTTAAAGTGATTTTAAAAAAACAAGAAGATATCCAATAGAAAAAAATCTTAGAGTACATTCCAACCCATATCACTCCATTAAAATATTTTTTTGAAATTACGATTGTCTATTTGTTTGGTAATATGTATTCCATTTTTCTGTTTATTCAAAAAGCCCAAAACACATTAAAACAATTGTATCTTCGATTCCCGTCCATTATGCGAATTTCATTCGCCCGGGCGGTCGTTTCTTGACGCTCTGTTCTTTAAGATAGTATTAAAATAAGTAATGGTGCTTGGATCACTCCTGGAATGACCCGCTCATTGAAACCCGCTCGTAATTCTTTCGTCAGCACCCGGGTCTCGCGACCTACTCTCGCGACCCTCTCCCCCATTCTCGTTACTCGGATGCCGGTGTGGCTAGGCGAGCTACCATATATAGATGTATGTGCGAGCGAGAGGGTTGATAGCAATCGGGTTACGTGACCCTCTCTCTCGGTAAAATTAAATAAAAAACTTTAAAACATTATTAATGCTGTACACCCTCTTGTACTTCTATCTCAGTATCAAAAAGAATCATAGTAATCGTAATAATTCATTTGTATTATTATTAATTCCGGTAGCTGAAACTGAAACTGCAGTGACAATTCATTTGAGTTTCAGGTTAACCGTTTCTATTTTTTTTGTTGCGAGAATAATACTTCAACACTTGATACGCCCGGTCAACACAATTTCAAATTGATCGTATTACGTACCAATATTAAAGTTATAGAACCTACTACCTACCAAAGTCAAACGCAAGTTTAAGTAGCCAGGTAACGGGTTGTCGCGTTTCAGGTCGTGAATGACCCAGTACGACGGCCGGCGGAGTACCCTTAAAACCCGCTCAAAGAACGGGTTTTCGCTACCCGCTCACGACGCTAGTGGGTCGTGAGCGTCCCGAGTCGTGTACAACTACCGATTGACCGAGTTCTATTTTGGATAGAATACGTATATACTCCAGAAGGAATGAATTAAGACCGTGTATTATAAAGAAGCAAAATTCTTGCTTATTTTGAATACGGTAGGGTGAAATCAAATAATCCCAGATTATTAAAAGCACTGGAATGTATTAATAAAGAAATAGTAAAAAAAGTTTTACTCTTATTTCAGAATCCATTGCATATGCTTTTTAATTAGTTTTTTGTATCGAATTCTGAGCATTTCACCCTATTGGTCAAACTGTCATTTTATTTTGAAATCAAGAAGTAAAGATGTAAATTTATTTTCTTTTTTGAAAGTCGAGGCTCTAATGACTACCAACCTCTGCAACCGGTGCCTATTGGCGCCCCATTAAATTAATTTAGAAAAAAATACCGGTTTTTTGTGGTTGTTTGTTTTGTTATGGTATGCTTATACATTGGTGCATCGAACTGGGTCACCAGAGACACACTTCTTCTAAAGTGGACGCATACATCATTAATGATTTTGTCTTTTGTTTTAAAAAAAATATTGTACATATGATGTACAGTTTATGTATAAGTACGAAAAAATATGAATAATATAATAAGTATGTCTCCTTTTTCTCAGTCGCTCTGGCTCCGTACGGATGGGAGCAGCAGGGATGGAATGGCTTTTGTGTGGTATAAACCTTCAACCTTATAAATTTTTGACATGTATGATTAAGTACTCATTGGCAACTTAAATTTTTTTATTTCTTTATTATAAAAATAGATACATTTTATACCTTTATACCTCCGTAGTATCTCTATACGTACTTTAACCAGTGATTCATGACATTATTTAAAGTAAAATATGTTAATTTTTTTTCTTCAAAACCAAAAAAAATGGTTTTCCACATGTAACTGGTTACTCCATCAAGTAACCGCCAAACCTATTACCCCGACTCTAATAAACTCTGATTCTCTTACAATTTAAGTTGAAGAAAAAACACATCTAAAAAGTCACCGGAGACCAAAATTTCACTTACATTGTTTACTTCAAATATTGTCAGGAATTAGTGGTTAAAGTAAGTCAAGTACATCCCTTAAAACTCTTTACATAAATTATGTATTTATATGCGTACATTAATTTATAATTCATCAAATTTTGGCTTCAATAATGTCCATATAAATCCAAGATTTGTATTCCTTCATCACCGAAAAAAATTGAAATTCAAATTGAGGAAAATATTTTCCTTTAAGACCTATGTCATCTTGGGGGATGCTGTGTAAAGGGTATTATTATGAAAATAAATTAAAGGAAGTTCTGGGAAGGAAAAAGGTATGAAGGGTGGGTAGGAATCTAGGGGTCAATGAGAATGACGGATGTATGGTGCAATGGATCGAGAGAGTCCGGCTGGAGAAGTCAAAAGGTCTCCTTAAAGAAGTCTCTTCGAAATGCATCCGCCGCCAAGACCTAGAAAAACCTCACTGCTAATTCACAAAACGTCGCTAACCACTTAGGGTGACGCATGACAGGTGTGTTGGTTATCCAATAAATGGTTCCCGAGGCGGCGGTACCCATACCCGCCTCCTAAATAGAACGTGTATTATAATACCAGCTCATCTAAACGACGCTAAATTTGCCAACCATCCGATTATTCATCGTGTAGGTGAACATAATTAACTTAAATTAATAATTTAAGTCAATTAAGTTAAAAAATTTTAATTAACTTAAATAAAATGTAAATGAATGTTTTTTTACATTTCTAATTAACTTTAGGGAGAAGAGAATACTCTCTAAGTAAACAAGGGTGAGATAAATACATAGGATAACTCGAGAGGGATAAAGGGTGTGACAAACACTTCCAAAGTGGGAGTAACGGCAAACTTTCAGCTGGTAAAAGTTTGAGTTGTTTACGAAAACGTTGTTAGAGTTTTAATTTTTTAAATTTATATGTTAAGGTCGATCGAGAAATGGTATTCTATAATACATTTCTGATGTCAAGTTAGGTTAGATAAGATACGATCAAGAAATGGTAATTCTACAATACATCTCTGATATTATGTTACGTTCGGTAAGATAAGATTCGATCGGCAAAAGGTAACTCTATAATACATCTCTGACATTACGTTACATTAGATTCGATAAGATTCGACCGGGAAATGGTAATTCTATAATACATTTTTGATATCATATTACTTTGGGTAAGTAAGATACGATCGACAAATGGTAATTCTGTAATACATCTCTGATATCAACTTAGGTTAGGTTAGATAAGATTCGATCGAGAAATGGTAATTCTATAATACACCTGTGATATCATGTTAGGTTAGGTTCGATGAGATTTGATCGAGAAATGGAAATTCTATAATACAAGTTTGATATTAAGTTAGGTTAGGTTAAATAAGATTCGATGGAGAAATGGAAATTCTACAATACACTTTTATATCAAGTTAGGTTAGGTTCGATGAGATTTGATCGAGAACTGGAAATTCTATAATACGATTCTGATATCTAGTTGTTTTAGTAAATGTTTCCTCTTGTAAAGTAACTATTATTCAAGCATCCTTTTGTTTGTTAATTCTTCCGTCTGAAGAATTAACAAACAAATTATTAAATTTAGCCACTCAGTATCAAGTGACAACGACTATGACTAACTGTGTATCGTATATATTATGTATAATATTAAGGTCCAATTATTTATTCTCCGAAGAGCGCTTAAAGTCAGCCGGGTGGCAAGTCATTATAATTTGTTCGGGCTTTGTTTCATTGAACAAAGCATGAAGACATTAATATATAGTCATAAATTTATACGAGCCCAATCTGTTTAAATTTATACCATTACAAACCTTATATTCAGACCTACCCGGCTTTGAGAACCCTGTCCCGAGGGGTAAGGCTCTCGTCTAGCAAGCCGGAGGTCGCGGCTTCATTATAGTAAAGTTTATTTGATTCATTCGTATTATTTCACAATTATCTCACTGAAAAACTAAAATACTGTATATGTGGAAGAGGATACTCTCAGTATCGCCCTGTTGAAAGACAATTATTCAGAATTCAAAAGCGCTTCAAAAATGTCTTTGGCCGTGTTTGGTGACTAGATCTTGATAGTCAGTACTTCCCTACCTTCCTCTTCCCTATTTCATCCTTACAACATACCCCAATTAGGGGTGTGATAGTCTCAGCCAGGACAGAAAAATTTTTTACAAATAAAAGGAGATATGGCATGAAATCGTGGCGGCTGTCGCCTGGACCGACTCCGAATGCTACATTAGGTGTTCGTTATTATCAATGGATGTTCCGCCTGCCAAAAGCCGGCCCTGGCTGTCGCCTACAAACTACGATTAAACTGCACAGAATGTCAAAGCGGCGCTTGTAAGATACCGCCGCCCTGGCAACCATTCATTCACCAAAGCATCTGGACCAAGTAGTTCGCTACGTTTGGCGACTTGGCAGTGCTGCCCGTATTCACGGGGTGAGGTTTATCCTGTCAAATCTCTAGCCCAATTGCTTTGCACCGAACTGAAAGAGGTGATTTCATACAAATTAACAAATAGACCCCTAAATACCTATCCACCCCCATAAAAAAAACTACCTCACGGTAACCCCAAAGATGATAGAGGGCCTGAGGGAAATTATTTTCCCCAGAGCCTTTCTGTGACGAGTTGATGTAAAAAATATATCAAAAATTAAAGTTATGTATTTTCTGGTCTTTTAGGCCGCTGTTTAAAATGCAGTAGTTAGCATTTATAGTTGAACGATGTTGTCATCGTGGCGTTATTTGCCCATCTCCCTTGTTTTTTGTAATATATGTCCTTGTTCTTCGTATAACAGGAATTTGAGTCCTTTTTTGCATTTTGTAGGCATCGTGTAAGAATCCCAAATTCCTGGAATCAGTGATGGTGACATCCTCAGTTGGGAAATGTTATGAGGTGGATCGAAGTGGGAAATAGTAAAATGAAGGGAGAATGAGATGCTTGGAAAACACTTGGAACGGCTACCTTATACAATTTAAAGACGCCTTGAGATAATTGGATCATATATATTGCTCTCTTAGATCCATCTTAGACCTACAAACTCTAAGGAGTGTATATTTTGCCCTTTTTCAATCCATTGCAACATATGGTATTATGGGATGGGGTGGTTGTGCTGAATATGTCATTAATCCAATAATTACAGTACAAAAACTAATAATGAGAATTATATTTAAATGCCAACCTACCCACCCCTCCAATGTGCTACTAGCTAAAATCAGGGTCTCAGATAATAACCAACTATTCACTAATTCGAGCTTATCCTACATAAGGAAAACTAATAGATAATAAGATGGTGGCTCCTCAACATCAAGCACAAACCCGCTTTTCATCAAACCTGGGATGCGACGTCCAAAAAACTAGAACCACATTCGCTCAACGACAATTCTGGTTCATCGCCTCTAAAATATACAACGTATTGAACACCGATATAAAATCAACTAATAAGATATTACTTTTCACTGTAAAGAATTTCTAAAGACTTTCTTAAACTATTTAAAATATATATATATTGTATCCTTTAAGGCGATGCACTAAGTTGTTTAATATTTTAAATTGAGCCGTTATCAATAACAACCCTTACGTAGATGGCGATAAGGTTTAAATTCCCGCTTAACATCATCCGCCTGTTTTGATTTATGCAAGAAAAAAAACATGGCCAAAAAGTGCCTTTTATTATATTCTGTGGATGTTCAGGCATAAATATTTAATTTTTTTTCTATCATTTTATAAATAACTTAATTTGCCACATTATACAATAAAATCATAACCGAAAATGGGTTCGTAAGTAGGAGATTTTTAACTTTAAATCAGTTTTCATAGGCCTTTACATTATTTTTTCTGGGCTTATAAAAAGACTTATCTAAAAAATACTCGATTATTTCAAAGGCCAAGATGTATTCTACTCGCAGTATTTAATTAAAGCATCTGAAACATTTCTAGGCGTCCAAATTTTCAAACCAAAAACACATGATTTTGCATTACTACGTATGGCATCGCCTTAAATTATTTTAACACTTTTTTTTTCACATTGTATAATTTGTATAACTACCATAACAAGGGGATTAGCCTAGTATGGTTGTTGAAAATTATTATATTTAAAAATCTATAAAATAAAACAACTTAACGGAACCATTCAAAATAGAGCAAAACATTTTTTTCCTTGACCAATCTAATATAATTAAATAACTAACCACTACACAGGGGTAGGCAGAGAGATTAGAATGACAGACCACTTTTTATTTTACTTTTTTTTAAAATACTTTTGGATCCCCGCAATTCGCTATTGATAATGTCTTTCTCGGGCGCCTCCGATTTTTTCCACCATTCACTACTATATACCAAAATGTAACTGTTAAAAACTACATTACATCGACTTTAATTCAACTAAAATATTGCGTTAAGTATTCCTCGAGTGTCCCTGACTTCTTCTGCCATTTAAACATCTCTAAACACTCATGGTACTAATAACAACAAACTTTGAAATTTTCAGCGATATCGGTTGACTGCTTTTCGAATTTTGGGAGCAAAAACTAAGCAGGTTGAATTTTTATATAAAACCAACCATTTGGAATGCATTTTATAATACTGTCCTGCTACAGTTTGTGGTATTTTTGGATGAGTAATCTGAAAAAAAAATCGTTGAAATTTTTTTTAGATCTCGACAACAGCATCACCTATAGGGTCCAAAAATATCCTATATTTCAAGCTGGAACCAATCGTTAACACAGTGATCTTTATGAACTATTTATTATGTTATGTTAGTTTTAAAAACAAACCTAGTGATAACCTTAAAATTAGAATCTACACTACAAACAACAATCTAGCATTGTGTTCACTGTGAAACGAATTCGGTAAATTTGAAAATATAAAATATTCTCCTGCAACCACAAGCTAACGTTTTCATGAAAGAGTAGTATTCAAATCTCATTTGAATATGTATAAACCTAATGTAAATACCATTTTATATGTTATTTATTTATTTTATACCTTATTTCTTTGATTATAAATCATTATGTATTAAAACACCATTGCATTAAAATTTTGTCATTTAACCTCAGAAATTGGTTTAAGGTGGATATTCCCTAAACGGGGATGATTTCATGCATTTTTGATTTGCAAATTTTCACAATACACATTTTTAAATCTGTACGTTGCTGGGTTTAGAATCAGTGACCCATCAGTCTAGACCCAAGGATCATCGTCAAAAGGGAACAAAAATCTTTTAAAGCAAATATTATTTTATATTTTTTTCGAAGTTTCATTATATCAAAGAGATCGTAGAACCTTTTTATCTTTCTGAGAATTAATTACATAATATAACATTCCTGCTTTATCTGATTATTTTCTGAGCCAGTGAAGGCCTCTAATTATCCCTGCAAATGTATCAGAAATCTGCGAGTTTTTCTTTATAAAAAACTGTTTCATTCATTTCCTGTTCCAAGATTGAATGTAGCAGTTCCAGAAGATGACACTAGGGCAGGCGCCTCGCAGAGTTCCAAATTCAAATCATTCGTCTCCCGTTCTCCGGCTGGAGCGGTCGTGTTCTCTCCGTGCGGGAAATTAAACTTTGTGAAATCAACGTAAGTTACGATATTCCTGTGACAGTGCTACTACATCTGCCTATTTTAAACAAATTAAAGTCAAATTTAAATTAAAAAATATTGCTTATTGAAATTTTATTTATCAAAAAAATTCAATTCTTTGTTGACATTTAAAAAAAAAACTTTTTAGTGACAGAAATAGTAATTCCAAGGGTTTTTATGCTTTAATCGTGTGCTTAGAGTTATTTCGTTGGATAGCTGCTTCCTGGGTTCAATAACATACTTCGGAAGGCTCTTTAAAGGTAAGACACATTTTTATTTTAATATAATTTTTAATTTATTTATTTACTAACGTCGCGAAGATTTTAAGGTAAGCAGATAATGAGTGTATATTATATATTATAATAGGCCGAGTACGGACAATATAAGCAGGTACAATACTAGTTATGCTTGTGAGTTGTGTAATAAATAAATATAAATATAAGAGTATAAGATAACATTATTGATGTCAGAAAAATAAATATGAACTAATGTTTAAAAGTCAAGGTTTTATGCATAGCATAAAGGATAACAAATAATTAATCGCCTGAAATATCGATACAAATTGAAAATATCTCTCGAGTAAAAAAAGCACCTGCTCTCAGAGCACCTGACTGGACATCAGAAGGTACGGGTTCAATTCCCGTTGGCGGCATTTATTTTTACTCGGGAGATATTTTCAATTTGTATTGATATTTCAGGCGACTAATTATTGCTTATAATGAAATATATGTGGTTAAGCATTACTGCCAGATTATTATTACCTATAATTTGAAAGTGACAACATTATTTTAGGTATAAATATTGCACAATTACTCCATTTTAAAATAAAAATAACTAAGTTATTGTATTGAATTAAATTCACAACATTTCAAAAGTGACAAATTTTCCCATATTTTCGATGTTGTTAGTTAAATGACATCTATTAAAAAATATATCATCATAGTTATGCGCATTACTTATTATTTTAATAGTCATCCGAATCTGTGTTATCAAAAAAGATATTATGTATATGAACATCTAATTTTTGTTTTTGTAAACTTGAAATAATGTTTTCAACTCTCCGAAAATTTAAATTCATTCCAGTGAAGTAATTTGTTCATCTTAACCCTTTAGTACTTTTGTACAGTTTGCAATGTTTTCTGTGTATTTCACATGTACATATTATTTTTTAATTTTACGTAAAAAAATTCTGTTTTGAAACTATATAAAATTTTCTTTCCATTGTGTGCATTTAAAATAAACATTACTATTTAAAAAAATAAAATTTTAATATCAAATGTGAAAAATCACATTTTTACTTAAAGCGTTGCACAACGTCGTGTAATATTTTAAATTGAGCCGCTATCAATGGCCAAAAGTGCCTTTTATTTTATTTTGTGAATGTTCAGGCATAAATATTTATTTTTTTCCGATCATTTTATAAATAACTTAATTTTCCACATTATACAATAAAATCATAACCGAAAATGGGTTCGTAAGTAAGTTCGTAAGCAGTTCTCATAGGCCTTATACATTATTTTTTTGTGCTTATAAAAAGACTTATCTAAAAAATGCTCGATTATTTCAAAGGCCAAGATGAATTCTACTCGCAGTATTTAATTAAAGCATCTGAAACATTTCTAGGTGACCAAATTTTCAAACCAAAAATACGTGATTTTGCATTACTACGTATGGCATCGCCTTAAATATTTACTCCAATCATAGAAAAATTGAGAGAACTTTCTAGTTGCTATGGCTATTAAAAAATCGTCTCCAAGTCCCGTGAAGAGATAATGCGAGTCTTCATCGGGCATCCACAACTCCTTCTACCATTCAAAACACTTCTGGCACTAATAAAAACAATCTTTGAAATTTTCATCAAAATCGTCCAGTCATTTCGAGTATAAGGTCAAAAAAAATCATTTTAATGTACTTATGTAGATTGTTTAATCAAGTTCAATTTGTAAAACTCTAGTTTAACCAACAGTTTGAAAATGCATTCAGAGGGTGAAATAGCTATCGAGCGTCATTATAATTATACAGCGAAAATTGTTACCTATCATATTATTAATTACTTCTCTTCCAAACACAAGCTAACTCTTCTACGGAAGATTAGTATTCAAATCACTTTTTATGTTAAAATCTAATTTAAATACGATTCTATGTGTAATTACTTCATAACTTTAATAACAAAAATTGTTAAAATATTAAAAATAAATTTTAAATAATCGATATTTATAAAAATAAAATGTTTTTTTTTTGGAATTTGTAAGAAAACTGTTACTTCATTTTTATCTCGTTCGTATAATAAAAAATAATTTTTAAAGTTAAACCGATTGTTACGATAGAGGCGCGAAATATGAATTATTCATTTTGGCTATTTTTAGGATTTTACTGATGGTTTCCGTTATAAATATTTGAGGCAAACTGGATATAAATATTAATTATTTTTATATAGATAGAAAAAAAAAAACTTGATATATGAAATATTATTTCTTGTTTTGAGTTTCGTTGCGTCATTTGCTCATTGTTTAAGCCCATGGAATTCATAAAGTACAGCAACACACTTCATTAATATTAAATTTATCATCAATCTCACAATTACTCTTTTATTTGAAAACAATGATTTTATCTTTGTTTGTTCCCTCAATAGACTCAAAAACTACTGGAACAATATCGCTGAAAATGTCAAAGTTTGTTCTTATTAGTCTCTAGAGTGTTTAGAGAGTTTTTTAAATTGTAGAAGATGTCGGAACGCCCGAGGAAGACTTAAGGCGAAGCTTAATGCTAAATCACTATTTTGATTAATCTTTATAACGAATTGGTGTACCATATGAATACCAAAAAATATGCTTTAGATAAATTGAAAGTTTTCCTATCGTTTCGCTTGAGTAGAATAAAAATAAATAAAAAAATTCAATATAAAATATAAATGTGAACTAATAAAAAAAATATTTTTTCAATAGAAATGTATGAACGAGTAAAGGAAACAACTTTTAAAAAATACAGTATTATAGCTAAGATTATCTGTGACAGTTTCACTTGATTAACTTATTTGCTTTCTTATAAAATTATTTACAAAATAAATAAAAAAACAGTTTTGTTCTTAAAAACAAACGTTTCTAGACTCCGTTTTTCAAGCGATTTTAATGCATATTACCTCTAATATAAGGTATACCAAGAATATGCACATTTTCGGCTTGTAGCTTCCTCTTAACGCATTATCCCTGCACTGTAATGAAATACACAGTCGATATAATATAGTTTTTTTAAAGTAACAATGTGGTATTCATAGTAGAGAATGTTGGAAATCGGGGACCTCCGAGGAAGACATGGCACGAACAAGTGAAACAAAATTTGTAAAAAGCAAACTTTTTCAATTCTTTAGTTTAATATTATTTCCATCATAAAAATAGACCCAGTTTTCAGCTACACTAAAACACACGTCAGTTATATAAAACGAAAAACTTTAATACTGTCGGTTTTAAATTTCTTACATTGCGTTTCCCTCAATTTAATTTAACATAATATCCTTCGTATCTCAGATCTGACAGTTGAACATTTCGACTTGTTCCTTATTAAAATATCTTTGAAAGAAGTAAAACACTAGAGTAAATCTGTAACGCATTATTGAAATTCCGTTCAATTTCGCTTTTTCAAATAACAGAAAGATCACAAGCATGTTTTCAATTCTCTTTGTAAAAAAATAATTACTTTTTACAAACGTAATAAAAATACGCAAAAACCATCACAACTTACATGGAAGTCGATGGAATGTTTTAGAAAATTTCCCGAAAGCGGAAATTATTTTACCAACATTTCCTTTTCTTACTTTACGAATGTTTTTCTATTTCTTTGATAAGATATCAGATATTGCGAGTGAAGTTAGTTGAAAGGTTGTATATAGTCTATAATTTTACATGGAGAATATTATTATGTACGTGCAAAACATACCATAAATATATCTTTTTTATGAGCTGTGTTCGTTATTGGTTCCTGTATTTCATCTTGATTAGTATAAAACCCGTTTCATAATATTGTAAAACGCTGTTATTTACGTGCCAAAGTAAAATGAAACAATTAAAATAATCATACTTGTCTCCCACCATAGATTTTTTATACAGTATGAACACTTCTTAATCTGGCATATTTTGTCAGAAGATCAGAATATATCGGCTTTGCAATAAAATCCAAATTAATGGAGTATTACTGGACGTAACTGAAAACTAAAAATTGTTTTTTAAAGGGATAAATACGCTATATCTCATTTTATATAAATAATTTCCGAATATAAATACGATAAATCTTATTTTATAAGAAATGAACACATAATTTTTAAAATTTTAAATATTTTATAATAAAGACTTTTTAAGAAAATGTATCACAAACGTTAGTGTCTCCTCACTTTTCGTCGTTTAGTATAAAAATTATTATTTAAAAAAATCACGAAAAGTTTCTCACAATGCGGTCGAAAACATTGGATTAGTTTCATGAATTTGCACATTTTAATTCTTTTGTGGTTAAATTCTAGATTTGAATATAAAGCGCAGTGTTTTTTTCTTTCTATCACCGTTTAAATCATATTACTCACCATGACAATAAGGAAGATACAATGATTTGTATGAGACATGTATGAACTGTTCCCAAAAACGAACCAAAAAGCCTGCGGGGTTAAGTGTTATGACTGTCTGGAATCGGTGGGACTATGTTAACCCTCATTTGGCTATTTTGTGTGGCAGAAGGGAGTAGGGAGAGGGAGGAGATTGGGAGAGAAAGGATCGAAGTATCTGGCTATTCAAACCTGGTCACAAAACACGGCTGAAGTAATTTCAAGGAACAATTCGATACAAAATGATGGTCTTTCACAGTGAGAGATTCTACCATTGTACACGGAAAAAACGTCTATTGCTAATTTATTAAGAGTATCTTCAAATTATTGGCCATTCCAGTTGTATCCGTGACTGCAGGCCTTTAAATAAATTAACAAGTTTCTTGATAAACTTTTACTAAATTACGAATATAATTACAATGATGTCGTAATACGTGTTCATAAAAAATCAAATATTTTTGCATTCTAACGCAAATTCTTCATATCGTCATAATATTATTATCAAGGCAAACGAATAAAACAATCTAAAATTGATGTTTCATTAAATAATAATAACTTGTTAATTTATTGTAAGGACAAAAATTGATTTTTCTCCGTGTAGTCATCCGTATTCGAGGGGTGAGTGTCTCGACTAGCAAGCCGGAGGTCGCGGGTTCAAATATCGACCTGCGCAAGTCAGTTTAGTTTGATTAATTTGTGTTATTTCACTGTTTACTCGTATAAAATAATATATCTATCCAAGATACTCTCAGTATCGCTCTGGTGTAAGATCACCATTTAGAATTAGAACGTTGCTTGATATGGATTGGTCTGTGTTTGGTAACCAGATCTGAATAGCCATGTATTTCTCCACATTCCTCTTACTCATCTTCCCACTACTTTCAGTCTCACAATTGGGGATGCCATAGTCTCACTAGCTCCAGACGGTTGGGAGCAGTTGGGACTCTTTCGGTTTCACATAAAAAAACCTAGGTACTCTAATTGTTTATTTTACATATATTCAATTTTTTACATGTGTCGGTATTTTAATTCTTGATTTGAATTAGGCAGTCAACATCAACGAGCATTAACTTTCTACCGGAGAGTTTTTTGTGTCGTGAATTTTACGGTCTTGTATTTCTATCTTGATTTTCTAGGTCAAAGTAACTATTTTCAAGAAATAATAAATGTGTTCAAGTCCAAAGGAGAGGAAAAGGTTGAAGGTGGATGGAAAAAATAAGAATGATGCTGGTGGGAATAGAAATAACGTTGACATTTGAGAAAGAACCCCGTATTTCAGAAGGCAGCTTGAATAGACTGAACTTTATATTTCTCTCTCAAAGTAACTATTCATTTTCAGTTTTTAACGTATTTTCCAGTATGGGTTAAAGAATTTTGAAATAACTACTACACTGTTAAGAAAGTGAGATAAGTTGTCATAGTGTATAAAATATTTTTTTGGCTTAGTCAAATTATAATTTAAGAAAAAGGATTTAATTCATCATTGTTCAAAATTTTCGAAGTACCAAAAATTGAAGACCTCTATAAAAAAGATGCAATATTACAAATATATAAAGAAACTGTTATAAAAAAACTTAAATTTAACTCATCCTTAAGGCATAATGTTATCATCCAAATTCCTCTATTTTCAACACAACAAATGCACAATAATTACATTTACAAAGGGATAAGATATTTTAATAGCCCCATTTTAATTCCCAAAGAAGTAAAAAATACCAGATTTTATTTTATTCAAAAAAAGGTCAAATTTACCTTTAAAAAAAATTAATATCACCTTTCAAATGTTATAACTTCAATTCATGTTACAACCAAAATTAACGTCACAATCCTCTTTTAAGATTATATTTATTGTACTGTATTTATGTTAATTACTGATATAAACATGAAATAATTGTGAAATAACTCCTACGCCAAGCTCAAGAGCTAACACTTTTCATTGGAGTAGAAATTCAATAACATATGTTTTTCACTATTACCTATTATTACCTAATTTTATGTACAATGTAACAATATTATAAGTTAAACAATAAAAAAATTAAATCTGCTTTTTTTATTAGGGTTTAATTTAACAAGCGTCATATTTTTTAATTAGATGGAATTTGGGAGGCGGGTTTTGGTACCGCCTCTGCCATAGGTCACAAGTTGATCGCTACGTTTGGTGACTAAGCAGGGGTGCCCGGGTTCATCGGGTGAGGTGTGTTCATGATGCGCCTGCCCTCCCGCTATGTGGCGTGCCAGATCGGGAGAGGTTGGTTTGGGGAGACCATTTGACCTCTCAAACTGGTCTCTTGACCAATCATCTTACGCCGCGGTAGGAGGAATATATTAATTACTGGACACAAGATCTAGATTCCTACCAAACCCTCATACCTTTTATCGAACGATAACCGAGAAGCCTAAGCATATTGTCAAATATGATTGCCCGCAGATTTTGCAAATACAGCAATACTGTTCAACGCACTCTGTACTGGCCTGTATGCGTGTGAGACATGGTGTCACAACTGAACTTGCTTGATTGGGAATTCAATATAATGACGCATGTAGAATCATATTTGGATGCAGAAGATCGACAGCAGCGCATCAACAGTGTTCACGGAATTAAGACTAAATGGATTTGCCGACCTGATGAGACACCGGGTCACTGTAGCCAGGCTAATGGCCTATGCCAACACGGTGGTGACCGCAGCCTACCAGCGCCAAGCGCCACTCCTGAGTGAGCACTGGGCCCAAACTCACTCAAGACCACGCCCTACATAGTGGTCCTTAATTGCTAGTTTATTTACTTCATCTATTTTGCTTTTTTCACATATCTATTGTAATAAAAGTATGCATTGTATATCTAAGATACTCAATTTTTTTCATTTTCACAAAAACACACACATCGACTGACTCAAACGACTGTCAACTAAAAACTGCGCCTCCAAAATGGCCGAAACTTTGGTGAGTAATTGTTAAAACACGCACAGCTACATTCAATAGCTTTTGTTGACGAGTACCGCCATCTTTGCGTTGAGGTCGGAAACTTTTCAGACCACCCTCGTATATGGGACGTGTGGGATTGCACAAACCTCCCCACTTATTGTACCTTTTACTTTCCCAGAACTTCTTTCTTTCTTTAAAAATACCTTCCACACAGCATCCCCAAAAATGACATAGGCCATTAATGATAATGTTTAATGTACAAAAAAAAACAAAATCATAGACGAAACCCGTGGTGAAAATTCCCCGCTCTCAGAATTTTGTTGTTTAAATATGTTATGTAGACCAATACGTTCAATTCTTTGAGTTTTTAAGCTTTGAAAAAAATATGTACCTATGTTATTTTAGAAGATGGTTTCTATTCAGATGACGAGTTCAAAAGGTAATTATATTAAATCCCTTGGATAGAAAAAAATCGCAAAATATGCTCAGAAATTATAAAAAAACGCATGTTGTTCTGTTATTTCACTTCTCAATTCTCAGGCCAATTCTGTAAGAAGGTCTGAGTATTTCCGCTTTGCAATAAAATCCAAATAAATGGAATATTTTTGAACGTATCCGAAAATTGAAAACTATTTTTGAAAGTTAATGAAATAAGTTTTTAAATTGTATTATTAGAAATGAACACAAATGTTTTATTAAGGAAGGGTTGTTTCGCAGAATTTGAACAATTCATCAAATTTCAACGTTCATTTTCGGGTTCTGTGAAAGTCCTATTCAAGTTCTGTTATTATATCATTATGAGCTTGTTGCTTGCCAGAACTAAAATAATAACAGAATTTTCACAGAACTTAAAAAAAAACTTTTTGATTTGAAAAATTGTTAAAATTCTCTGAAACAACCCGTCCTAAATGCCCAATAATTAAATTAGTATTATTTTATTCTAACACTTTGTTATCCTTTGTACCTACTTAATAAAAAAACCTTGTTTTCTTTCCATGTGGTGAAATAAACTCATTGCCAATAAATGACATAATTTTTTCTAAATTACTTTTTAGGAGTGTCAAAGAAAAACACAAGATTAATAATCATGGGCGAAACCGGGTAGTAATTATGTTAATAAATAATTTAAGCTGAAACTGTTTTCTTCTTGAATTTAAAATTGGTTTGAATGATATAACGGGTTTTCTAATAAGAGGTGTAATTTTGAATAGCCCGCTATTTCGGTAGATGTTACTTTTGAAGCTGTCATTTTTTGACATTTGACAAGTAAAAACTACGCCATTAATAAAAATGGAACGATACAAGCTTCAACAACGCATTGAAATTATTAAAATTCACTTGAGTGAATCAAATTCAAATCATCTTGAGTGATGAAGCCCATTTCCACCTCGGTGGCTTCGTCAACAAGCAAAATTGTCACATCTGGGGCTCGGAAAACCCAAGAGTTATTGTTGAAAAGCCTCTCAATCCTCAACGTGTGACTTTTTGGTGCGGTTTATGGTCTAGCGGAGTCATTGGACCTTACTTTTTCGAAAATGAGGCTGGAGCAACAGTTACGGTGAATGGATCGCTATCGACAGATGATTAATGATTTTTTATGGCCGGAATTGGATGGTATTGATCTGGACAACGTTTACTTTCAACAAGACGGCGCTTCGTGCCACACAAGCAACGAAACCATTGATCTTTTACGATTGAATATCAAAATAACATCTCTTATTGGAAAACCCTGTATGTGTAGTGAAACACAAAATTAAATGTAGATATTTCTGAATAGCGATCAATAGACGAAAAAACTATCTCTGTAGGATAAAGGAATCAACTTCAATGGGAAATTCTTTGATAATAGGTTTTGTCGTACAACTTGTGACCCTTTCTTCGGCTTCAATCAAATAATGTTATCTTTTACGCTCGTTGGTTTTTCAGATTATGTTTCCTTTCTTATTTCAATTCGGAATTTTGGTTGTATTATTATTTTATTTTATTTTTATTCTTGCATCTATCACCCAAGAGTTCCAATTGTTCACAACCGCGTCTGGAGCCAGCGAAACTATGGCATCACCAATTGGGATTTGTTGTGAGATTGACGGTATTGAGGAGGGCAGGAGATGGTGAAGAGAAAGGTAAGGAAGTCTATGGCCATTCAGATCTGGCCATAAAAATGAATAAAGACATTTCAACCAACGCTTCGACACTGAATGGTGGAATTTCTTCCAAACAGGAGGTCCTGAGAAAAGTAATTTCTCTCAGGGCTTACGTTATCTTTTGGTCATCTGTGGAGGGTCTTTTTTAAGGAAAGGAAGGAGAGGAATGATAGGCAAGTCTGCGAAGAAGAATGGTATGAGGTGTGGGTAGGAGTCTGGGGGTCAGTGTGTTCAGGAGTGACGTACGGAGTGGGCAGAAGAATCCACCGCCAAGACCTACACAATCCTCACTCTATGAACCCGGACACACCTGCCAAGTCACCAAAAGTATCGAACTCCTTGAGGTGACCTATGGCAGAGTTGTCGGTTATCGAATGAAGGGTTCCCGGGGTGGCGGTACCTATATCTGCCTCCCGAATTATGAATACTTGAATACATTGAAGTACTGAAATAACAGAAATTGAACATATTAAAGTTACTGGCGCACGCCGGGATTTGGACCTGCAACCTCCAGAATCGTAACCAAATGATCGTAACCAGTGGAATCATTCAATGACAGAGGCCGTCAATTGTGGTTATATTCTATGAAAAGCATTTGGTTAGCTCTATAAGCATTTACAAAAAAAATGTGAGAATTTCCATTGTCATCCATCTGTCAATTTATTAAAACTGAAAAACTTTTTGGCAGAATGATAAGTTATTTGGAGTCGCGTGTTCAAATCTGTATGTGACCTTAGGAGGAAACTACAAACCGAAAATGTGTATATTCTTGGTATACCTTATATTGTAGGTAATAGGCATTAAAATCGTTTGAAAAACGGAGTCTAGAAAACGTTCGATTTCAAGCACAAAACTTGTTTTTATTTATTCTGTAAATAATTTTATAAGGAAGCAAAAAAGTTAATCATGTGAAACTGTTACAGATAATCTTAACCGAATAATATTGTATTTTTTAAATTGTATCCTTTACGCGTTCATAAATTTTTATTGAAAAAAAAATTTACATTTAATTAGTTTCCATCTATATTTTTTATTGAGTAATTTATTTTTTATTTGTATTCTACAGAAGCGAAACGATAGGAAAACCTTCAGTTTATCCAAAGCATATTTTTTGGCATTCATAATGTACACCAATTTGTTATAAAGATTAATCAAAATAGTGATTTAGCATTAAGCTACGACTTTTAGCGACTTTTTCTACTATTCATATTTGAGTCATATATTCTCGTTAAATATTTTTAAAATAGAAATCTATGAATGCGTAAAGAAACAAATTTAAAAAAAATACAGTATTATAGCTAAGAATATCAATGACAGTTTCTCTTGATTAACTTTTTTGCTTTCTTAAAAAAATATTTACAAAATAAATAAAAACCAGTTTTGTGCTTGAAATCGAACTTTTCTAGACTCCGTTTGTCAAGCGATTTTAATGCCTATTAACTTCTTTATATGGTATACCAAGAATATACACATTTTGGGTTTGTAGCTTCCTCTTAATATAAAAATTCGCATCCTTTTAAATATTACTATACTACCTATCTATAGTTGTTAGCATCTATATCAACATTAATTTGTTACCGACTACTTCATATTTTCAATTCAAATTTTTTAACATGATTTTATAGGCCATGTTTCATCTACCTTAAGAGCCAACATAATTTTTAAATAATCAATAAAGGCAACATAATATTAGGGGGTTTTCTCGACGCTCGCATTTCAATTATTTCTGATGAACGTATTAATAAAATCTCAAATGTTTCTAGAGGGATCCCTACGGATGGAAGTTATTTATATTTAAAATTAATGAAAACAGGACGTTACCATTAAAATATTTGATGTTAAATGGTTTTTAAATTTTATAAAACGTTTTTCAACTATTATATTAGCGGTAAGCACCAAATTTTATTTTTGTAGACGATAAATTAATAACTTCCCGAGGGATCCCCATCGAAAAATTCGAGATTTTAGTAATTCGTTCATCAGAAATCATTAAAATAAATGCCACGGCAAAGTCGACCGTAGGTCCGTCCATAACGCGGGGCCGCGCGCCGAATAATGTTTTTACACGACTTCATCACTTATGTCGTTAAGATTCTAATCTTATTTTAGAGATTTGATCGGTCAAATTCAACCGCAACCTTTCTATCCAATACACCAAAAAATTAAATACATCTATTTATAAAAATGTATTATATTTAAAAGCTTTTATTTTTAGGGGTTGAGTTTTAAAATTTTACACTATTCGCATTCACTCCACCGTGGCACCGCCTTAAACACCAGCATACCCAATTTCTAAAGATTTAAAACAAGTTTCTCTTTAACCCTTTCAGTTTTTAAGTTACAAAAAAAAATATATGTTATTTTTGAAGATAATATCTATACATTTGTTATGCCGAAACGTTAATTATATGAAATTCCCTCAATAGAAAAAATCGCAAAGTAAGTTTAGAAAATTATTTAAAACACGTTTTGTTATGTTATTTAATATGTTATAGGCATGAAAAAATTCACAGTGTATCTTTAAATGCAACTAAAGCGCTTGTCGAGAGATTTTTGATCTATTTCAAACGAGTCGTGTTTTATTAAATATTTTGACTATTTTAGCTTAATTATTTTCGTTTTTTTTTTTAATATTAGCGCTCTCCCTCTAACATTCGTATTTATATATCTCCCTTTCAAACCATCTTTTAACGCTTATTACGGGGCCTTAATACATGAGCAATATCAACTGAAAAAATAAGTAGGAATGAAGGGGTAAGTTATATTACGCTCGTTCAAAGTTAATCTTCTTATCTCGGGAAGCCGCCTTATCTCGACACGAATTAATCTGTAGGGCGCATTAGGAACGACTGAAGCTTGAACAATTTCAGAGCCTAAGTTCAAAGGTGTGGTTTTCTATAGAAACAAATAAACAGGCGGAATAATACACTTCGGTTGGATCCTCTATTTAGGTGAAGGGTGAGGGGCGAGGGCACAAACTAACTGCGCATTATATGCTTCTTCCCACACATTATGGGTGGTTAAATAAATGGTTTTGTTTTCAGCTTTTGTAGCGTATCAAATGTGCGTATATTATAATGTTATTTCCGTATTACATATTATATTTAGGGTATAATGCTACAAGTGCCTATGTCAAATTTGTTGATCGATCGGGTAAAGATTGTTTATCGATTTGTGGATCGATCGTGCAAAGATTTTTTATCGATTTGTGAATCGATCGGGTAAAGATTGTTTATCGATTTGTGAATCGATCGGGTAAAGATTGTTTATCGATTTTTGGATCGATCGGGTAAAGATTGTTTATCGATTTGTGAATCGATCGGGTAAAGATTGTTTATCGATTTGTGGATCGATCGGGTAAAGATTGCTTATCGATTTGTGGATCGATCGGGTAAAGATTGTTTATCTATTTGTGGATCGATCGGGTAAAGATTGTTTATCGATTTGTGGATCGATCGGGTAAAGATTGTTTATCAATTTGTGGATCGATCGGGTAAAGATTGCTTATCGATTTGTGGATCGATCGGGTAAAGATTGTTTATCTATTTGTGGATCGATCGGGTAAAGATTGTTTATCGATTTGTGGATCGATCGGGTAAAGATTGTTTATCAATTTGTGGATCGATCGGGTAAAGATTGTTTATCAATTTGTGGATCGATCGGGTAAAGATTGTTTTTCGATTTGTGAATCGATCGGGTAAAGATTGTTTATTGATTTGTGGATCGATCGGGTAAAGATTGTTTTTCGATTTGTGAATCGATCGGGTAAAGAAAGTGTTTTTTGGCGTGAAAACGCTGAATCAATATTTTGAATTCTGTTTTTTTAAGCTATTAAAATGTTAACATTTTATATCTAGTATAAAATATATATATAATCTAAAATTACATTATATTATTTTACCTACGTACTCACATTTGGATTTCAAAACTAATTTAATTAATTTTCTGTGATTAATTTAATAAAAAATATATATTTTTTAATTTCACAACTAATTAAACTCATTGTAAAATTAATTACGTAATATTTTTTAAATTATTTATCATAAAAAATATCGAAAAGTATAAATCATAGGTTACATAATTATATAACAATTTAACCTAGTTTTTGTTTCATCACTTTTCATCGAACTATATATCACTTTTTATAGGTGTGAATTGTCATTTTGATATCATGGAACCATTTAGAGACACTGTTTTCTCCACTGCAGATACTAATCGAACGTTGAAAAAATATTTTTTTTGTATTTTACAATTATATTTTTTATTGAGTATTTTATTATTTTATTTGTATTCCACTCAAGCGAAACGATAAGAAAACCTTCAATTTATCTAAAGCATATTTTTTGGTATTCATAATGTACACCAATTCGTTATAAAGATTAATCAAAATAGTGATTTAGAATTAATGACCGCATTAATTTATTTCTGTCACTTTGTCTTGTAACTTATCACTTAGACTTATAACTTATTACTTTTAGCTTATAACTAAGTTTCATAGCTAGAGACTTATAACTAGTGGCTTATAACTAAGATTAATTTCGAGTGATTTCGTAGGTTCTCAGTTAGACCAATACTGATCGGGGGTTGGAGTTGCGGGGGGAGGGCAGGTGGTTAGGGGGGTAGGTCGGTTGGCTGAGACTTAGCCCCTTATTTCCCAGAGGAGTGCCCCCTCCTGGTGGGAAGTGGATTTCATGAAAAATACAAGTCCATTGAAAGGCATCCGTTACTCCTTGCGAACAAATATATTTCTCTAGTTTTATTTTCATTTTTTACCTCGGCGTCTTATTCCCGATGGGTTAACACGTCGGTAGATTGAATAACCGACAAACGTGTGTCAGTGAGTGCACGTCTGTATTCTGAAATGATATATGTTTGGATCGGAGGAGGTTTATTACAAATCTTTACCTATTTTAACATCTGGTGGTGAATTTTTGTTAAACGAAATGATTTTCTATGACATTTTTAAATATTAAACGTTTGACCGCTGAATTTGAAGAGAAAAATTGGAAATTAATATAAAAGAAACCGAAATTATTACTGAAAATTTGTTTTCAGGGCAAACTTAAAATTATTCATAAGTGAGTGCGCTAATTTAATTACTTTAGGAAAAAACAATTTGCAAGGTATGCTGTAACATATTAAGGTGAATAATTGTTTTTTGCGCATGTACATACGGATTATTTATTTATTTTTTTTATTTTTATTTATAAGTACATGTTACATGATTAATACATTTATTTAGAGAAGATACATTAGAGCACCATACTAGGCAGCTGCATGTTTCATGGTGCCCACTGAAGGAATGGTTAGTTTGCATTTAAGTCTAATGTAAACATATTTAGCTTGAATTATAAAAAAAAATTGAAAATTGGTTAAAAAATGTTTTCAATAACTCACAAAGTTTTCTATAAAATAAACTCAAATATATAAAGTAGTAAGCATATACATACACCTCTTCTTATCTTGCCTCGCCATAATTTGCGTAAAAAGACCCTCCACACAGCATTCCCAAAGATGACACATGCCCCGACGGAAATAAGTTTTCTCATGTCTTCCTGTGTGGAGCTAATGTAAAAAAGACTTGAAAAATGTGATTTTTCGTAAATTACCGCTATCTATGAACGAGCAATTTATGAATAATTTTATGCTTAATCAGGCCTCCAAGAAGTTGGGCGTCTTGTACAGGGCTAGGAGATTATTCAACAGTGACCAGCTGCTGATCCTGTACGAGTCTCAAGTCCGCCCAACTATTGAATTTGGGAGCCACCTTTGGGCTGGTGCCCCAAAATACTAAATAAACCTGCTTGAATCTGTGCAAAGGAGAGCGATCCGTCTGATTGACAATCCGTTGTTAACAGACCGGTTGCCTTCTCTAATGCATAGACGCAATGTAGGCATGCTGTGTCAGTTCTACAGGTATTTCAATGGAGCCTGCTCCAAGGAGCTAGCAGCATTGATTCCTGATGCACCGGTGCACGTGCGCGAAACTCGACGGACACGAACTGAACACCCGTTCACGGTTGACGTTGGCTTCATGAGGACGGGCCGTTTTTACGACTCGTTTTTGTGTAAGTCGGCTCGTATGTGGAACGAGCTACAGGCATCTGTTTTTCCTCCCTCCTATAATCCGAGCCTCTTCAAGGCCCGCATTAACAAATCACTTCATACAGCCCCTACCTTATTCCGCCTCACAACGCCGCCCTTACCGGGTGGAGACATAGTTCCCCTGTCTGTACACTGCACAGGCAGGGACGCTCTTGTGAGGTGTCACATAAAAAAAAGCTTATCTTTAACATTCTAAAACAAATGAAAGCTTTTATTTCATAGAATTTCAATATTTAACAGATTAGATATGTTATTATTAAAACTGTTAAACTTTATAGTTTTAAAAGAATTCCCATCCACCGTCTACATTATCAGAACCTCAATTGAATTGGGACGACATAGTCCCACTGCTCTGGGTAATCGTTATAAAATAAAATTAATTTTCTAACCACTTAGTTGAAATTAATCCCTCTGTCATTAAGCGCATATACTTTTCAGACCTCATCGTTCTTCCACAAACTTCATCAAATTATTCATTATTCCTCTACAATCTTGCAGCATTTCTTGATCTCCTTTTTCCATAAAGGCGAATCATCCGATACTATCGAAGTCAATTTTAAAAGCGGTTCCCCCTCCGTTCACTCCCACTCTCATTCCCGCGGCAATATATTTTACCTCGCAACTGAGTTACCGCCGGGCGGGGAGATGATGGGAAATATTTATAGGAATCGTAACCCTGGAGAACAACGCGGGGTGCTGAAAACCCCGTTAATAATAATCTCAACTTTTCCCAAGAACCTGTGCAAAATAATTAACCCTAGACAAGCGGTGTGCGTTGTTATATTTTAAAAAAGAGAGTCATAAACACAGACATAGGAATTAATAGACGAGAAGATAATGGCGAGGGGTAAAATCAACTGTTGAAGAACGAAGGGAGTAAGGCTGACTGTGATTCGTCAATAAATCAATCTGACAGTAAATAGGCATCTCGCATTATAATATCACCATTTACTTCTTAAAAGTAAAATCTGCTTTTGAATGAATAGACATTTTTACATGGGAGCGCAAATTACTCGCCACGTTATGAACAAATTTGCGAAGTCCAAATTCGGCAAAAAAATTCGGTTCCATTTTCAGAGTCGAATATTTCGTTTAAGTATTTAGTTAAGACACTTTTATAAATGTTCATAATTTACTTCCCAGCAACCAACCAGCTTTGTGTTTCGCGTCCAGACGTTTCTCGATGTGATAGTATATGTTTCTAAAACTGATCTATATTATACGATGTGAATATGCTTAAAATAAAGTAAAATAATGCTTATATATGGAATGTAATACGACAATTGGGTTTATTCTCTTTTTCACATCTATTTTTACAAGTTTTCATAGCACAAGTCAACATTTCGCCGTGTTATTTCGTAAAATGAACCAATGATGCCTCGACCATAGTTCGCACAAGAATGATGACGTCACGTTTTCAAATTTCACTTGAGGCCATACGCGAGCACAGCCGGCTCCAATGGAACCGGTATGGGGAGTGGGGATAATACGCTTTTAATCACTTAGGGCAGGTCTACTAATATTCATATGTCTATGGGTTCCATGATAACTCAACACAGTGACAATACAATACACTTTTAAAAAGTGATATAAAGTCATTAGAAACGATGGAATTTTTTTTTAACCTCACCTAACCTATCCTACTTAACCCAGTTAATAAAGTTTTTGTTTCATCACTTTCTATGAATTTATATAACTTTTTATAGATGTGATGAATTATCATTGTGATGATTGATCTGGTCACCATTTACTACACATTGCTTCTAATGACTTTAATAACTCTATAAATATAATAAATTATGGGTTCAGATTTTAGGTATTCCTCCGTTATACATTTATGCACTGAACTAAAAAATAATATTTTACATAGTTTTCAAATTCAATTAAAAATCAGATTTTTGTTAAAAATCGGGAACAAATACACCAATACAATCAACCGTGTGACACTGCTTTGCGAAGAGTGTGCGAGGAAATGACACGTTATTGATGTCCCGCTTTAGTTCACTATGCGGAAACATGAGACCATCGATATCTATGACCGCAAAGCTGTGTGTGTGCAGTCCAGCACCTGTTGTGCCAGCTGGTCTGCGATTCTGGAGTTAAACGATTAATCGTTTTCGTATGCGCCGTCTTCGAGTGAAAAACTACTTGTCGTCGCGACTAACTTTTTAGAATGTTTCAATTTTACGTATTCTTGAGCGTCGAACGGTCGAAGTTGGTAGAAGAGATGATTATATTGGCACCCCTGTGAATATTGTTTATGTTCCTGATGTTTTTGGGATTTCTATGGTGTGACTGTCAAACAGACAACAGTTATTCGTTATTCAAAACAGAAATAGCTGCGGGACATATTAAAAATTGCCAAAAGCAACTCTTAATTGAGCTTGTAAGCTCCGATAAAGACTTAGTAAGTGGGAAATTTTCACCCACTTTTACATTTGCGGAATCCGCGCGGTAAAACAAAAATTGACAGCTAGACTAGATTTTGACAGCCAATTCCATAGAAACGCCAACAACCTACCACCCTGTTTCTACTGGTTATACCCAGTAGTTGATGTGTGGAATGACTTTTGACGTTTGGCGTCGAAGTATGTACCTTCGACCAATTTCGGGAATAGCAACGACGACCAACGTACGTACTTTCGACGGCGATTACGAGCGCCCTCGATTCAGGAATAGAGCCCCAGGGGCTCTATTCCTGAATCGCAATGAATATTCCTGAATTGCCACACAACAACTACTGGGTATAACCAGTAGAAACAGGGCAGCGAGTGGTAGGTTGTTGGCGTTTCTATGGAATTGGCTGTCAAAATCTAGTCTAGCTGTCAATTTTTGTTTTACCGCGCGGATTCCGCAAATGTAAAAGTGGGTGAAAATTTCCCACTTACTAAGTCTTTATCGGAGCTTACAAGCTCAATTAAGAGTTGCTTTTGGCAATTTGTAATATGTCCCGCAGCCATTTCTGTTTTGAATATCGAATAACTGTTGTCTGTTTGACAGTCACACCATAGAAATCCCAAAAACATCAGGGACATAGACAATATTCACAGGTGTGCCAATATAATCATCTCTTCTACCAACTTCGACCGTTCGACGCTCAAGAATACGTAAAATTGAAACATTCGAAAAAGTTAGTCGCGACGACTAGTAGTTTTTCACTCGAAGACGGCGCATACGAAAACGATTGATCGTTTAACTCCAGAATCGCAGGCCTGGTCGTTAGTCGGCCGCGGACCGTCGTTAGACTTGGATCCTTCCAACGTTTTTTTAGCATTTGCCGATGTTTTTTTCATGTTTTCAGCAATTAAATTACAATTATTATCACTTTGGATATAAAACATAATAAACATAAGTGATTAGCTATGAATATACATATTTTTCCGGGATTAAATCGCTTATTTAGAGATGTGTATTGACTACACAGCACCGAAAAGCGTGGATTTTTTTAGCACAGTAAGGGAAAGGTTAAAGGCGCCAAAGTCGTTCATTCATATTTATTAGTGCAAATCGCATTGGTATACACACCAAACGCGTTACTTTGATAGTCTGTGCAGTTCGACGTAGCTCGGCGACAGTCAGCATGCATCTATGCAATATTTTTCTTTGTTTCCATACCAAAGGTGAAATATTCCTGACGTATATAGTAGATATTGATATATAAAGGTGGTTACACCATTGACCAGACCGCTGTACTTGTGATATAGTATTGTTGTATTTCCGTCTTCTTCTTCTTCTTCTTCTTCTTCCTAGCACTATCCCAACTCATTGCCTAGGTAGGCTGTTGGGGTCGGCTCTTCTCGTTTTCAGGTTATAGTTTCTTCGGTTCTGAGTGTCGCTTTCATCTAGGCCGTTTCTTTGTAGGATTTTGGAGCATTGGGTCATCCAGGAGTTCTTTGGTCTACCTCTGGATGACTGTCTTTGAAGCTCTATAGACATTGCCTGCTTCACTGTGTGGTCTGGTGGTCTCCGTCTTATGTGCCCATACCATCTTAACTGTCGTTCCTCTAGCTTACTGTATATGTCAGTGACACCCAGGCTACCACGAATGCGTGAGCTTTTAATTTTATCTTTTAATGATACTCCTGCCGTCCATCTAAGCATTCGCATTTCTGCTGATTCGAGTTGCCTAGAGTAGGAGTTGTACATAGCCCAGCATTCGGAGCCATACATTATCGCGGGTCTAACAATAGTCTGGTATGTCTTTCCTTTAAGTTTTATTGGCATTTTCGTGTCGCACAAAATTCCTGTTACGGATCTAAATTTCATCCATCCCACTCCTATCCTATGGTTGACATCCGCTGCACATCCTCCGTCTCTGTGGATGAGTGAGCCCAGATACTTAAATGAGTCACAGTTGGCTAATGTTACTCCATCCAATTGCATCGAAGGAGTTACAGCATTTGGGTCTTCAAATGGTAAATACAAATATTCCGTCTTTTTCCTGCTAATTTTTAGTCCATTATCCTCCAGGATCTTTCTCCACCTTTCCAGGCTATTTTGTAGATCACAATGATTTTCTTCTATCAGTATTGTTGTATTTCCGTAATTTCCAAAATACCTTGTCTCCCGTCATACTTCTCACCGCTCGTGCGTGTCAGTTCACTCGGTTCACTCGCCGTTTTCTTCAAGATTACATCCTACAGACGAAAAACGCAAGTTCGTTCATCGCCTTTCGCAAACAAAATAACGTCTAATGAAATTCGCCGCCCGCTTTTTGTGAGTCATTTACATAGTGCAACACTAATCCGTTCGTTCGTAAATGAAGATTTAGTGGATGAAGCAGTTTGCTCCAAATGCACTATCCTTTCTCCTTTTCCTTGCAAAATTCTTTCTCCTTCGTACAGTGGTCATTCGTGCACAAACTTTCACCTTCAATTACACCTCATTACACTTAAATTACACTGTAAAAGGTGTCCGAAAACTAGTAGTATAAACGGGAAACTAGCAACTAAAGGGTTAAAAAAAACTTTAGGAACCGGGTCTAGCAACCGTTTTTTGTTTCCAAATTTATAATATCGACTCGATTTATACGGAAACTTAGGCTCAAATAAAAAAAAGTTACACTACAAAATTGACTCCAAATGTGATATACGAGGCTTATTATCTCTATTCGCTAGGATTATTATCTCTTTACCTCCCTGAAGCTGTACTTAACCTACAAAAATTCAGTACACTTACTTTCTGTATACGCCTCGTAAATTCACCCGTTTCCCGCTTGTACTACGATTTTCCGCATACCGTGTATATTCAAGATATAAACAGAAAAATGTGAAATATGTGTTAAAAGAAATTAATTATACGATAATTTAACAAAATATATATATTTATCTTAGCTACTAGCCATAATAATAGCCCATCTGCTTATAAATTGATAAACGCCTATAAAATTAATCTTCAAAGTATGACCGGAGAAGATTTTCTATGGCAATATATTTCACCTCTCAACTGAGTTACTGGCGAGCGCGGAGATGGTGTGAAATATTTTTATGAATTGTAACCCTGCAGGACACCGCGGGACGCTGACCACCCCATTATTAATAAACTGAACTTTCCCCGACAACTTGTGGAAAACAATTAACCTTGGGTTAGTGCTATAAATTATACCTGAGGTGAAATATGTCACGGTTCTCGCATGGACGTACTGAGTTTCTGCGGTTCACGCATCGACTTACTAAGATAATAAGGTTCACGCATCGACGTACTGAGATAGTAAGGTTCACGCATCGACGTACTGAGATACTAAGGTTCACGCATCGACGTACTGAGATACTAAGGTTCACGCATCGACGTACTGAGATACTAAGGTTCACGCATCGACGTACTGAGATACTAAGGTTCACGCATCGACGTACTGAGATACTAAGGTTCACGCATCGACGTACTGAGATACTAAGGTTCACGCATCGACGTACTGAGATACTAAGGTTCACGCATCGACGTACTGAGATACTAAGGTTCACGCATCGACGTACTGAGATACTACGGTTCATGCGTCGACGTACTTTGATACTGTGGTTCACGCATCGACGTATTACAAAATAATATTACAAAGAAATAGCATTGTTTTGTGGTGAAATTTTTGACCAATTTTCTGTTAGGCATTGTTGAAATTCTTACAGGCAAAATAACTATTGTATAATATTTTTGTGCCTTTTTAATGTGAAATATTGAATCTCAATTTTGTCTCCTCTTAATCTTTACCACAATCAGTTCCACATTTGAAAACAGAAATAAGTCAGTACTTACTAGGGTTCATTTGAACCCGAGTTATATATAAGAACAGAGATCACTACCAAAATTACATATTTAATTACGTGAAAATAGTCTGTAGGATAAAATATTATAATAAGCCACCATCATAATCACCAAGAGCCAAAGATCGAGAGATCTGTCGTCCACTTCGTAGCACTTAGTGCTGAAGTCTGTTACATTGCCCGTTTTAAACAAAAATTAAAGGAAGAATGAATTTTTTTCCATATTGAATCCAGTTCATGGTGGAATTACATCTAAATATGACTTTTTATGGATTAAAACTTCTTTATACCTTTCTTCCACTTTTTATTAATGACCGAAAAACACCTCTATAACTTCTCCACTTTATTATTAATGAACTAATAACACCTTTATAACTTTCTTCCACTTTTTTATTAATGACCGAAAAACACCTTTATAACTTTTCCAATTTTTTATGAATGATCCAAAAACAACTTTATGACTTTCTTCCATTTTTAAATTAATGACCGAAAACCATTATAACTTTCTTCCACTTTTTTATTACTGACAGAAAACTACGTTTATAACTTCTCCACTTTATTATTAATGAACTAAAAACACCTTTTTAAACTTTTTTAAAATTTTTTTTACTAATGTCCGAAAAACATCTTATAACTTTCTTTTACTTTTTATTATTGGACTAATAATACCTTTACAACTTTTTTTTATTGACCGAAAAACACTTTTATACCTTTCTTTCACTTTTTTATTAATGACTGAAAATCAACGAAAATAGAAAAAAATATGAACGTGTTTTTCAGCAGTGAATAAAAACAGTGGAAAAGAGATATAAAGGCGTTTTACTGCAAAACTTATGTTAGAAGGAACACTATTGCAAGCATCATAGATGTATAGTAAAAGTGTAGCTAATATATTTTGATCCCGGGGGTTTTCCTTGTTAGCACGAATGCATATCATTACGTGGTAGCTGTTTCAAATGCTAAATAGTGCATGAAAATTCAAAAGAATATATTCCAGTATGCAAATAAACACAACAATTTTTTTTTTGAATATTAAATTCTCTTGCCGCTTATACAATTTCTGAGAAAAAACAAAAATTCATTCGTTACAATGAATACAACAGTAACAGTAACAGTTTTGTATGGAAATATAAGCCCAAACTGGGCTTACAAGGCACGTCTTGTGTTATTCTTTATTATTATGTTTGCAGCCGTCCAAGAATCGAATTATTCAAATATTTCTCATCCAATGACTTATTTTTAGATCAGTATATTCTTAAGCATTTTCTGTGTTTATTTTTTTATTTAATATCCACGGTATAAATCAGTCATACTCAACCTGCGGCCCGCCGAGCTATTTTGTGCGGCCCTCAATACATTTAATATCAGGAACATTTACAAAATCTGGCATTCTATATCACGTTAATTTGAGATTAATTGCGACTTTGATGTACAGACATTGAAACCCGAAGAGGAGAGTATAAGTATAATATACTATCTATATAATATTACTGCACACGCTAGATCTCTAAAAAACAAATATTTGACAGACAAATATGCGCGCAAATAATTTTGCTCGTGGCAATACATAAATTTTTGACAGTTCCAAAGCTAAATGGTTATCAGTGTTACTACCAAGGAAATTTTTTTGCGGCTAGAAATTTTCGACAATGGAATTCCGTAGCTACCCCCCCCCCCCCATGGATCTCGAAAAATTGTTGTGGGGAATTACACATTATGTTTTTGGCTGTGCGGAATTTTTTTTCAGCGAAGTTCTGTAACAACCCCCCCCCCCCCATGGATTTCAAATATCTTGCGGGGAGCACTCATTTTGAACTTTTATCGTGGGGAATTATTATTTTACAGAAACAACCCCCCCCCCACGGATTTCAATTATTTTGTGGGGAATTATTGTGTTTTACAGAAATTCTCTAACAACCCCCCCCCCCCATGGATTTCGAATAATAAAATGGGGAATCACGCTCACACCGTTTTGGCAACACTGACCGGTAACGGCCCGCGTAGCTTTACAAACATATGAATGTGGCCCGCAGAAGAAAAAGGTTGAGTATCACTGGTATAAATATACTAAACAAAATAATTACATTTATTTATTGTTTTGGTGTTTAATTCGTAGAACTCCATTTAATTTTTTTAAATAAATTTATAATAAATCAAATTTAATAATGTTATAATAATTATTAAGTTCTGCAAGTATTTCTGTTATTTTTACAGTTTTTTAATGTGACAGCTGTTTCGGCTTTTGAGGCCATTATCAAACTGTGGATATGTCCACACGGCGACGACTTATTTATATGATTTTATTTATCCCCACCCATTTAAATTTCTATAATGTTCAAAAATGATTCATTAAGAATTGGAATAACCAAAATATTTGGGAATCCAGCAGTGTTTGCACACCTGTTAAAATTAATAACCTAAGGGTTTTCTTAATTGTTGGTAGGTGGGTGATTATGTTAAGGAATTATATTTTTTGAAAATACTAAGCAGGGGAGAATTGATCATTTTTGTTTGATTATTAGAATCATTCTATATGTCAACCTGATAAAATAGGGTTTGATTGAAAACTTTGGTCATACAAAAAAGTGGTAGAACAACCTTCTAGGGCAGGGGTTCCCAACCTTTTTGTACTCTAGAGCACATTCTAAAATATCGGTAGGGTGGCGGGCACCACCTATTTTTAATCGAAAAACTCGGGGCAGCATCGCAATCAAATCAGACAGAGCTGGCAGAGTCATGTGCCATGTATTTTGGCGCCTTCGGCGTTCATCGGCTCAGTTTGTGGCGTTCGTTAACTTCGGGTTTTTTTGCGTGTACAAGGAGTGATGTGCAAATAGAACTCTCTGTTCCAGGCTAGCGTGACGAGTGCAGTTCGGCTCGCCGCTAGACAAGTTGCGACAAGTACTGTCAGTAAAGGAACCACTCTTACATACAATATTCCAAACATATGAACGTATTTAATAAACCTAGCCACTCAAAAAATTAAAATTCTAACACATAAATAAAAATAATTCATATTTTTAATTAATGTTTATGAAAAATTATTCCACTGTCGAATAGTGGCGGGCACGGGGTTGAGAACCCCAGCTCTAGGGGGTGGTGCGATGGGGAGGGAGGAGGTGGAGGGAGAGAATTTTGGAAAATACCTATTTACAAAACAGGTCGAGTGAGGTATCGATGACTATTGTAGTTTATTGTTTACTGTTTCATTACAGAATTTTTAACCTCACTAGGACAAGCCTGCGTTTAGGTAAATAATTTTATTTTTTAATTATTTTTTCTACAAATTAGTTATCTACACGTTGCCTATTAAACTAATTCCAGCCAATTCACTACAGTATAATATAGTTAACATGTCCGGTGACCATGTGTTGATAATTTGATTGTAAAAAAACATTTTATTTTATTTTAATAATGGAAGATACAATATCATAAAATAATACATAACAATCTTATCTAATTACAATTCCCGGTTAGTGGAGAATTATTCTCGAGTCTAACTTAGTTATTCAACTTACTAATTTATTTATTTTTTATTATTATCATTTTTTTGTGTTTTTAATGCTCTCCCATAGTAAGCAAATGCTTGTGCGTATGGGAAGAGGTATTTTTTTAAGTTAAATTTTTCAGTTAATTTTTTTAACTGTGTTTTGAATTCTTTGAATCTATCATTAAGTGATATTATATTTTCTAGCAATTTATTGAAGAAATTTGTTCCTAAGTATTTGTAGTTTTGCTGACCCAAAACATTAACTATTAATTTAAAAAGGACCACAGAGAAGAAAAAAATCGTTATGAAAGGATGAAAAAATATTCATACTATGCCATTAGTTTAAAAGGAAAAAAATGAAAAAAATGATGGAAATCCTCGGCTAGCACAAATAATTAAAAATTCTTTTAAAAGTACAAAACGAACTAGACGACTTAATTTATACTAGAAGGCTATTAAATACAGGGTTTTCCAATAAGAAGTGTTATTTTGAATAGCCCGCTATTTCGGTAGATGTTTCTTTTGCAGCTGTCATTTTTTTCCATTTGACAAGTAGAAACTACGCCATTAATAAAAATGGAACGATGCACGCTTATTAAAATTCACTTGAGTGAATCAAATGCAAATCATCTTGAGTGATGAAGCCCATTTCCACCTCGGTGGCTTCGTCAACAAGCAAAATTCTCGCATCTGGGGCTCAGAAAACCCAAGAGTTATTTTTGAAAAGCCTCTCTATCCTCAGCGTGTGACTGTTTGGTGCAGTTTATGGTCCGGTGGAGTCATTGGACCTTACTTTTTCGAAAATGAGGCTGGAGTAACAGTTACGGTGAATGGATTGCGCTATCGAGAGATAATTAATGATTTTTTATGGCCGGAATTGGATGGTATTGATTTGGACAATGTTTACTTTCAACAAGTTGGCGCTACGTGCCACACAAGCAACGAAACCATTGATCTTTTACGATTGAATATCAAAATAACACCTCTTATTGGAAAACCCTGTGGAATTGGAGCCTGATACAAATGATTTCTTTGACCAAATTAAGTTTTAGCGTGAATTGCCATAACGTTCAGATTTGAGCCACAATGTATTCATTCGTGTTGAATCGAATGAAACCACCCCCAAGTCGAAAGCATCAATATTTTGTAAGATAAGATTTTATGAATGAGCGTATGGGTAAAAGGGTCTATAGGTATTGTAAACATTAAGATAGACAACCTCTAATAAAAAAGAACAAAGCCTATGAGAATATGATTAGATTTTTTTTCTTTCTGTTACGTATTTCATAACCTCCCTCCCACGCTAAATGTACTTCCGTCAAATTCAGATATTTCTTTCGTTTGAGCCTCATTCAGATGTGAATAAAATGTTCTTCGTCGAGATATACATGGGAGATGACATTCCGCTGTTCACATCAAGCATTCAATGTGACGTTTACATTTTGAGTGAGACTTTTATTACATATTTTTCTTGGTTTTTTTAACAAACGCAGACGATGAGTTGTGCTTGTCAAAATGATAATCCATCTAGCTTTATATATAAAAATGAATATGTAATTGTTTGTCCCCTATAGACTCAAAAACTAATGTTTATGCCCATGCAATCCATAAAGCACAGCAAAACAATTATTATTAAATGTATCATCAATCTCACAATATTTTCTTCTGTTTGAAAAAATTAATGTTTCTTTGTTTGTCATAGGCTCAAAACTATTGGACCAATTTCGCTGAGAATTTCATAGATTGTTCTTGTTAGTTTCAGGAGTGTTTAGAGAGTGGCTTGAATGGTAGGAGAAGTCGCGGACGCCCGAGAAAGTCTTAACTCATTATCTCTGCACTGGAATTAGACACGGAGTCCAATAAAAGTCAACATAGTGTAGTTTTTTAGTAGAAACAATGTGGTTTATGGTAGTGAACGGTAGAAAATGGAAGATTAACGCATTATTTCTACACTGGAATCAGACACGGAGACGAATCAAATTCGATATAATGTAGTTTTTTTAATATTCACAATGTGGTAAACAGAAGTAAATTGTAAAAGTCGGGGATGCCCGAGGAAGACATGGCACGATCAAGTGAAACAATTTTTTTCATTCTTTAGAACAATATTTTTTCTACCTTAAAAATAAACCCAGTTTTCATGTACACTACAATTCACAAACTCAAAACATCACAGCCCCGAGCAGTATTACCTATTTTTTTGTGATATGAATTGTTAATGTCAGCTGTAAGAAGTACAATGTTATATAAGAATGAATTAAAACATCATCTCTTGTCTTACCGGGACAGGCGTCACTATTGGGACCTATTTACTGAGCGTCATATTTGTTTATATCGTATTTTAAATTCAGAATTTACAATATCGTCTTGCAACTATTCCTGAGTCCAATTCCTAGCTGTGACCGTTATCTTTTTAATTTTCTTTGTCTTGTTCTGTTTCATGTTTCGTTTAGATTTATTAGTATTATATTCATCTTCTTTGATTATTTACATTGATGGGTATAACTTAAAAAAAAACAAAAAGTCGTTCCTAAAACTCTTAAGTTTGAATGAAATAAAAAAACCGTAATAGGTTATTTATCAATATTATATTGATTGTATTATCATAACTCATAACTCAAAAATGATTTCTTTTACATTGCTTCCATTTAGTCGTTTCCATCATACTGGTTACAGAACACCATTTTGCATTTAGTAGTTACTATCATACTGGTTACAGAACACCATTTTGCATTTAGTAGTTACTATCATCCTGGTTACAGAACACCATTTTGCATTTAGTAGTTACTATCATCCTGGTTACAGAACACCATTTTGCATTTAGTAGTTTCCATCACACTGGTTACAGAACACCATTTTGCATTTAGTAGTTACTATCATACTGGTTACAGAACACCATTTTGCATTTAGTAGTTACTATCATCCTGGTTACAGAACACCATTTTGCATTTAGTAGTTACTATCATCCTGGTTACAGAACACCATTTTGCATTTGGTAGTTTCCACCATACTGGTTACAGAACACCATTTTGCATTTAGTAGTTACTATCATACTGGTTACAGAACACCATTTTGCATTTAGTAGTTACTATCATACTGGTTACAGAACACCATTTTGCATTTAGTAGTTACTATCATCCTGGTTACAGAACACCATTTTGCATTTAGTAGTTACTATCATCCTGGTTACAGAACACCATTTTGCATTTAGTAGTTACTATCATACTGGTTACAGAACACCATTTTGCATTTAGTAGTTACTATCATCCTGGTTACAGAACACCATTTTGCATTTAGTAGTTACTATCTTTCTGGTTACAGAACACCATTTTGCATTTAGTAGTCATTATCATCCTGGTTACACAACACCATTTTGCATTTAGTAGTTACTATCTTTCTGGTTACAGAACACCATTTTGCATTTAGTAGTTACTATCATCCTGGTTACATAACACCATTTTGCATTTTTTAGTCACTATCATCCTGGTTACACAACACCATTTTGCATTTAGTAGTTACTATCTTTCTGGTTACAGAACACCATTTTGCATTTAGTAGTTACTATCATCCTGGTTACATAACACCATTTTGCATTTTTTAGTCACTATCATCCTGGTTACACAACACCATTTTGCATTTAGTAGTCATTATCATCCTGGTTACACAACACCATTTTGCATTTAGTAATCACTATCATCCTGGTGACCAGATCTGAATAACCTAGTACTCCCCCACCTTCCTGTTACCCATCTCCGTCCCTTTCGCACTACCTTCAGCCTCCATCAAGGGATGCCATAGTCTCACTGGCTCCAGACGGTTGGGAGCAGTTGGGACTCTTTTGCGGTATTCACATAAAAAAAAACATCTGCTCGGAGATGGTGGGATAATGGCATACCAATTTTTTGGAGAATTGGGGAGTCTGAAAGGAGAGGGGCAAAAGTGGAAAATATAGAGAATGGTTTTTCAATTACTCAGCTATTCTGACCTACCTACGTTAAACTTAGCTAAAGCCAATTTTTCGAGATATAATTTGATTCCGATTGGTGTTCTCTTAACACGGTGATAATAGAAGTATTTCTCGACTTACAACACTTGAAAATGATCTACTTTGCTGTCTGTCAATCTATCATTGAGTATGGAATCATAGCGTGGGGAAGTGCTTCATCCGCCCTAGATACAATCATAAAATCACAAGAAACCATATTCAAAATAATCCTAACGCTTCCTCTAATTACAGATTTGAACTTAATATTTAATATTACGAATGTATCTGAAATTCGCTATAATATATATACAAATATATATAAATACAACACAAAATGTTTTAATATTCGTTGTACTCGAAACAATAACAAAGATTTACTCCAAAATCCTGTAATGCATACTACTTTCGGTCAAAGAAATTTTAGGTACATTGCAACAAGATTGTACAATACTCTTCCAGAGAACATAAAATAATGTGATACTCAAACATTTTTTTAAAAACAACATTATAATTTGAATAACAAGTAATAATAGGACCTTTACCGGTGCCCTCACCCAAATTCTAAATTAATGATCCAACAAAAATGTTGAGCGATTATATTGGTTAATTCATTTGTATTTAAATTAACTTTAAAATTGATTGCCTCAACACAGGCTAGCCGCTAGCCTAGTGAGGCAGGTTATGAGAAACCTCAAATATATCTATTTGTTCACAAGAATTCTTAGTTATATTTGCGAATTTCTAAAATAAAGATATTATTGTCATTATTTTCCAATCTATGTATGACAGTAACTACCGACAACTTGCCCGCCAACTTACTTCGGTCCGTGGAGTTTTCTAATCCAGTAAAACCAAACTAAAGATGTTGAATATTTCATGGCACTTGAAAACTCCTTTTCTGAATAAGGTTATTTCTTATTCAAACATTTTTCCTTTCGTTACTCTTTTTGGTTGGGTTAACAGCGATATTTTTTCACCGCGAACACCTCTTGTATTCCATCATTCTCTTTTTTGGTATTTTGTTCAACTTATATTCAAAATCCCAGAACTAATATGCTAATGGATTACACTTTCAGTACATTAAGTAATGGTATTTTTGAGTTGGTTTTAAAATATTAAATGTGTTGTGTTACCACAAACAGTTCTCCGACTCGTCGTGGAAGGGGATTTTAAAGAATAACATCTTCATATTAAATCGGCGATTTGTTCAATACTTCGCGTATTACAATAGTGACTTCGATAGTCGACCTAACAAGGAGATGGGTAAATGAGATCTGCAAAAACCACGTTTGTCTGGATGCAGCCTAACTGGCCCTGGCGACTACTGACTACTAGCTGCCATCTTTCGGACTTTTAAGCAAGCTCTTTGCACTGCCCTCTATGAGTGCATCTGTGAAGCTTTTAGCTAACTCACTTCCCAACAAAATGGTATTGAATTTCTGTATCGATTTATTTGCAAATCACAGTTTTGCTCAAAACATTGAAAAATGTTTGTGTTGTAACTACAGAGTTTTCCAATAAGAGGTATTATTTTGATATTCAATCGTAAAAGATCAATGATTTCGTTGATTGTGTGGCACGTAGCGCCGTTTTGCTTAAAGTAAACGTTGTCCAGATCAATACCATCCAATTCCGGCCATAAAAAATCATTGATCATCTCTCGATAGCGCAATCCATTCTCCGTAACTGTTGCTCCAGCCTCATTTTCGAAAAAAAGTAAGGTCCAATGACTCCGCCAGACCATAAACCGCACCAAACAGTCACACGTTGAGGATAGAGATGCTTTTCAACAATAACTTTTGGGTTTTCCGAGCCCCACATGCGACAATTTTGCTTGTTGACGAAGCCACCGAGGTGAAAATGGGCCTCATCACTCAAGATGATTTGCATTTGATTCACTCAAGTGAATTTTAATAATTTAAATGCGTTGTTGAAGCATGTATCGTTCTATTTTTATTAATGGCGTAGTTTCTACTTGTCAAATTTCAAAAATGACAGCTTCAAAAGTAACATCTACCGAAATACCGGGCTATTCAAAATAACACCTCTTATTGGAAAACCCTGTATATTCATACTGCATGTTTCAGAGTGGTAGATATTGACTAGCGGCTAGTGGCTATCGACTAAAAAGCTGAAGGTCGCGGGTTCCAGTCCCATTAAAAATGTTATGTAGTATAGAGCCAGTGGAAGATACTCTCAGTATCGCCCTGGTCAATGATCCCATTCAGAACTGAAACGTTTCGCGAAATGGCTTTAGCCGTGTTTGGTGACCAGATAAGAATAACCATTTACTTTCCCCATTCGCTTCCCCTTCACAAAATATCTCAATTGTTGCTGTCGTAGTATCTGTCTCTGGCTACAGAAGGTTGGGAGCAGTTGGTACTCTTGTACGGTATTACTTCGTTGTATCTCCCAAACAAAATGAATTTATATTTTTCGAATTAAAAATAGTATACTTTGTTATAGAAAAAATAGAGAGAGACAAAGGGTACAACGTTTAAGTATTTACTACTGATATTTTTAATCTGTTTGATGTTCCAAGTTTACAAAAAATCTATGCTAAAAATATTGTAGTTCATCACCTAAAAAATAAACCAGAGGCAAACCCCTCTCACGATCATAAAACCA
Organism: Hesperophylax consimilis; assembly: GCF_061612785.1. NCBI lineage: Eukaryota > Metazoa > Arthropoda > Insecta > Trichoptera > Limnephilidae > Hesperophylax > Hesperophylax consimilis. Next base: position 7,194,449 of record NC_142857.1, read on the forward strand.
GAGCCAAGCAAGCAGACATACTAAATATACCTAAATGTAATTCTACCTTTGGACAAAGAAATTTTGAATTTTTAGCAATAAAATTATATAATAAACTCCCTCTCAACATCAAACAAAGGAAAACGAAAAATAACTACACTAAGGACATCAAATCTTGGCTTAAGGAAATATCGGAAGAAGAACTAGCTAATATATTTAAAACATCATCTTAGTCGCTGAAAACGTATACTAACATATATAGTCCCCTTCAGCACAGGATCTCCTAGTGAGGAGGACTTCAATGATCTGTTTTAATTTTATATATTTTTTTTTTCATGTGCCATACAAAAATGTACCTAATTATTTAAAAAAGAAACTAAATAAAAAAGTAATTGTACATTGAAAGTGTTACAGACAGACATGCATTTGAGCTTATATTTAAGACTTGGGGACTGAACTCATATAAGTTCGAGGTTTAGTTCTGGCACGGGGTCAATCGGTACAACTATTCCAGACCGGTCATTTCAAATTAAAACGCTAAATGTTTGTTATTCTCTACACACGAATATTTCAAAACCCATCCTAAATTAAACTAATTTGTTCAAAGCAATGTGTGGACAGTAAAAAATATACAAACAGAGCACAATAACGGTAATATTATGCTATGAATGCAATCGAAAAAAGTTACTTTTGGCGTTCAGAAATTTCTTGTCTCACGGGCTACTAGCGTCATCTCGGCACATGTCAAGCGCGTCAGGGCTATCCCCTGACGACGCACGATAAACGTATTTATTATAGTTATTGAGTTATTCGCTTTGGTACTACTGACCCATGGTACAATTGTCCCCGGTCACACATAACAATATTATAAGCGACGATGCGACGTGACGCGTAACGTTATGAAATATGGCTCCGCCCATAGACATATGAGTATTACTAGACCTGCCCTAAGTGATTAAAAGCGTATTATTCCCCACTCCCCATACCGGTTCCATTGGAGCCGGCTGGGCTCGCGTATGGCCTCAAGTGAATTTAGAAAACGTGACGTCATCATTCTTGTGCGAACTATGGTCGAGGCATCATCGGTTCATTTTACGAAATAACACGGCAGAATGGTGGCTTGTGGTATGAAAACTTGTAAAAATAGATGTGAAAAAGAGAATAAACCCAATTGTCGTATTACATTCCATATATAAGCATTATTTTACTTTATTTTAAGCATATTCACATCGTATAATATGGATCAATTGTAGATACATATACTATCACATTGAGATACGTCTGGACGCGAAACACAAAGCTGGTTGGTTGCTGGGAAGTAAATTATGAACATTTATAAAAGTGTCTTAACTAAATACGTAAACGAAATATTCGACTCTGAAAATAGAAGAAATTTATTTTGCCGAATTTGGACTTCGCAAATTTGTTCATAACGTGGCGAGTTATTTGCGCTCCCATGTAAAAATGTCTATTCATTCAAAAGCAGATTTTACTTTTAAGAACTAAATGGTGATATTATAATGCGAGATGCCTATATACTGTCAGATTGATTTATTGACGAATCACAGTCAGCTTTACCCCCTTCGTTCTTCAACAGTTGATTTTACCCCTCATCTTTAATTTCTAGTCTATATATTCATATGTCTGTGGCTCCGCCTGAACATTCCCTGCTCTTGCTGTGCAAGCCGATCGCTTGGAATGTGACTCGAGCGAAAAATCAATTATTTATAGCCGACACAAACTGATTAATTTCTGTTATAATTAAAAGGCTTCGCCGTGATTTCACGGTAAGGCTCGGCTTGGTTTGCGCTGAAACCTCCCCACTGCCTCCGTTATACCGCCTACAGCCTGAAGCAGAGATTCTCAAAATCAATTAATGCTTTCCGCTTTATCATGTCTACATGTAATACCTCTATAGACGTTTTTACAATCTACCCACAATCTCTGAGGTTGAGAAGTTGATTCCAGATGTCGTCTGTCAAATCAGTTGTATACACTGCATGGATATTTTAAGAGAAAATAAAATATTTTGTATTCACCTATTCTATAAATTTGGGACATTATGGCAAGCGATCACTCAAAATGTTTTGCAAATTTGCCATAATATGACAAAAATCGCTCTAGTTGTTGCGTGGGTTATTAGAATTTTTGTATTAAAAATCTTTAGATATTTTACTTCTTTTTAAAAAATTTATTTATTAATATGATTGATGATTAAGGTATCCCAAATAAATATAATGTAATATTTTTATTGTTATCAACTTAAATTTTTTATTCAATAATATTACTTTTCAATTTCAAAAAAAAAAATTAATTACTATTGAATATATAAAAGATAAACTGACAAAAAAACAAACTTAAAAACTCATACGGTTCATGAGTCAAAGATTTGTATTAAAATTTACACACGAGAACACAAGATTTATTAAAAATATACAAACACTAAACATGACAACATAACAAATGCATTATTCATGAAAATATCTAAGAAAATATCTTAGATAAGAGAAAGGTTTTTATGATGCATACCAAACACGTATAAAGACGTTTTAGCAATTTTTTTGATTGATGGGCGATACTGGGAGATTCTAACTCTGTGAAACCAGGTTATAAAGCTAAATTTTAGAACTCGATCACATGGTCCTAATTTTTTTAAAAACACACATTAGTCAAGCGTTTCCCAAGCTTCTTCTATCCTTTCTCCTACCCCTCAAAGCATTCCTCAAAATGGGATTCCATAGTTCCACTGGCTGCGGCAGTTGTCATTCTACAACATCAAAGATTGTTACCGCGGGATCATGCGACAGCAATTAATACAATTGATGATCTGTTAAATTAAAACTAATTTTCTGTTGGCATGGGGTTGTTTTTGTTGGGAAAGAAAGAGTTACGCATTTAAGAGTTATATTAAAAAATAATTACTTCTTGGTGTCTGGCAAAAAAAACTTGCTTAAGGCGATAAAGCGACATAAGACTGTAAAAACCTGGATTTGTTCAATGCTTACATTTTAATTATATCTGTGAAAGTATTACTTGATTTGCAAATGTTTCAAGGGGGATCCCTAAGGATGTAAGTTATTTGTGTTTAAGATTAATAAAAACAGGACATTACTTTAATAATATTTTATGTAAATCGGTTTGAAAATTTTATAAAACGTTTTTCGGCTATTAAATTAGTGGTCAGTATCAGATTTTATTTTTCTCGACTATGAATTAGTAGCTTCTTAAATATTTGAGTTTTTAGTAATAGGTTCATTAGAAATTTTCAAAATAAATCCCACGGAAAAATCCATTTTCTAGGCCTGCTTGGGCAAAGTCAACCTTGGGTCCATCCTTTACAGCAGTGCTCCGCAACCGGTGTGCCGTGGCACACTGGTGTGCCGTGAGCCGAATACAGGTGTGCCGCGGTCAAATTTAATGTATTTGACATTTTTCAATATTTCGTTATGTATTTAATATACAATGACAAATTATTTTTCATAATATTGTCTATTTTTCAAAATGTAGAATAGAATATTTATTATAAATAAATAATTTTTCAATGTTCCTCCAGCGCCTGGTTCCAATTGTTGAATACTGCAATGTGCTTTGTATACACCAAGGCTGCCCAACCCCAGGCCCGCGAACGAATTATAAGTGGCCCCAACGAGAATCAAACGAAAAAATCTAACCTGTTGAACTTACATTTTAAACAAAAATACACCGGTTTTGATATAGTATTTTTTGCGTCCGAAATGGAATCTTGTAGCCACCCCCCCCCCATGGAATTCGAAAAATTGTTGTGGGTAATCACATATTCAGCGAAGTTCCGTAACAACCCCCCCCCCCCATGGATTTCAAATATTTGGTGGGGAGTACTCATTTTGAATTTTTTTTTGTGAGGAATTATGTTTTATAGAAATTCTCTAACAACCCCCCCCCCATGGAAAAAGGAACCGCCAGGTATTCAGTGGCCCGCCAGTGATTCAAAATCGTCAATTTGGCCCAACTGTTAAAAAGGTTGGGCAGCCTTGGTATACACCATGGCCGCACCAAATTAGTCGTACACAAAGAAAAATTACCCTTATGAGCGTCTCTGAAGACTCATACTCATTCGCATGCGTTATACCGCATTTGCACGCGTTACATCACGTTATGATCACGTTACTACCGTCACGTTATGATCACGTTACTACTGTCACGTTATGATCACGTTACGTCCGTCATTACTGTCGTGTGTAGAGCTGTCACTACTTTTACAGCACAAAGAAACAGGTTTCTACCATTAACGATAATTACTATAATTGTGTGTGGTTAGCGTTCTTATTCGTGTGATAAATATTTAGTTTTATATCCCTTTAAATATGGAGAAAATATCCGTCTGGTGATGAAGAACCCAGCACAAGTGTTACAAAAAAAAAACAAAGAAGATAGTGAAAAGAAAATACGACGAAGACTATATTAAATATACATTTCCGACAAGGCAATCATAACACTACTTCCATTTTAAACGACATATTTATGTGAGCAAAGTTTTTCAACGCTTGTATTAATTAAAAATGATATGCTTAAAAGGACTTGACCAAAAACTTAATGCTTAAAAGGATTTGACCAAGAACTTTGGGTTGCGGTGTTAAAAATCGAGCCGAATTTAAAGCTTTTGTGTTCATTGAAATAAGCGCAGATATCACATTATTATTTTATAACAATTATTAAGATTGCGTAAAAATAAATATGTTATAGTTATATGTTTGGATACTTTTAAAATAAAAAACAAAAGATTATTTTAAAATTTGTATGTCAATTTTATATATTTTGGCTTTTTGTGGGCCACGGAATTTTAGGAAGAATTTTGGTGCGTCGTAGGTGAGTAAAGGTTGCGGAGCACTGCTTTACAGGATCCACACACCTTGTTACAAAGCCTCTATGTAACAAGATGGACGAAAAATTCCCGTCAGTCCATTGCGGGAAAATTTCATCATATCCGCTTTACTTAATTCCATTTTTCCTTTGATTTGATAGCAACAGGAGGTAATGGGATTATTTATGGAATCCTAGACGTCGGACGGAGGAATTCAGTATAATTATTATTCTATCTAAATATAATCACCCGAGGCGTAGACCGGCTGCGACAGCCATAATTAAATAAGTTAAATGGATTTGGACGGTTTAAAAAAAAAGATTTTTTTGTATTCACAGACCTTGACAGTTCAAAGAATCTACTTTCACGATATTTGTGAAGGCTTCCATTATATACACTATTTTTCGTTGGTTTGTTTGATTTTTGTTTATTTTTTTAATGCAAAACCGCACAAGAGTCCCGACTGCTCCCAACCGTCTGGAACCAGTGTGACTATGGCTTTTCAAATTAGGGTATGTTGTGAGGCTGAATCATAATAATAATAATAATATTTGGATGATTTTTATAGCGCATTTTTGTGCGAAATCACCTCAAGGGCGCTGAACAAGTATATTATAATACATTTCTACTGTGTTATTACTAACTATATTTGGAGATAATATACAGAACAATACTTACCTGGTTGGTCACTTGAGATTAACACTTAATTAACATTATCTAATTGCTTATTAGCGAAATTTAGATACAAGATTTAGGACATAATTGGATATAACTGAACTTTCTCTCAGGAATGGTATATTAAATTTAAGGGTATGACAGCTTAAAAATGTAAGTTTTTAGTTTAGACCTGAATTCTGTTGGACTTGTTATGGATCTTAGTTCCGGAGGGAGTTTATTCCAAGCCTTCGGCCCAGATACACCGAAAGCGCGATCACCAAACTTAGAATTTGGCTTGCGCTTAGGTTCTATCAGTCTGCCTACAGCTGATGATGTTGACGAAGAGTTGACTGCCTCAGAGCAGTGTTTTCCGGGACGCATAGTTCAGAGATGTAGGGTGGGGCCATTTAATTGATGGATTTAAACATCATCCATTTCATTTTTTTTTTCATTTGAAACCCCGGTTATGAGCCGTGCTGCTGTATTAAACACTGATTGAAGCTTGTCAATTTGATATTTTGGAAGGCTAGCATAAATGCCGTTGCAGTAATCGATAGTGGGGAAGGGTAGGAGATGGGAAAGAGGAAGGTGGGGAAGTACCTGGCTATTCAGATCTGGTCACCAAAAACGGCCAAAGCCATTTCAAGCGACGTTTCAATTCTGTATGGTGGTCTTACACCAGGGAGAAACTGAGAGTAACTTCCACTCTGAAAGTTGCCGCAAATATACTTAATGTTTAATTTATGAAACACATGTCAAATATATATATCTTCTTATTTTTATGGTGCCATCTCCAATCGCAGATTGGTTATTATCGGCGCGATCTTACAGCCGGAAACAAATCTACGGAACTTCGCTAGCACCAGTCATGTAGATTTACAAAACGAAGGCGATCCATCTCGAATCATGCACTCACCACAAATACCGGCCGCTTTGATTTATACAAAAAACATCGCATAAATCTTAGTTGAATATAGAAGGCCAAAATGCATGTTTTATTTCGAGGGCTTAAGATTACAGAGGCCTAACTACAAAAGCTCGGTTTCGGTAAGGCCATAATCATATTTACTAGTGACACAAAGTTCTCGTACATACATCCGCTTAGGAGATACAGTTGGGCATACCAGTTGGATATCATATAAGCATTCAAATTATAATTTGCGTTCTCAAAACTATGTTTTGATTTACTAAAATTCCTGTCAATGTTTTAAAATTTTTATGAAATTTCACTTTCTAACTTTTTTTAATTTTTTTTTATTGGTTTTCAAGCTACAATCCCGTTAAATTGCAATAAAGCAGTTTGTCAACAGGATGTTAATGATCAATTACATACATACACACATAATATTATTACTATAAGTATACAATTAACACACTTAAATTAATATAAACTATCTTTATTTAGTAACCCTTGTTTCAGCATATATCTCAATCTATTTGTAGAATCGCAATTTTTTATGTTAATGGGTAACATGTTAAGCATTTTTGGCACGTTTAATTCTAGGTTTCGTCGTCCGTATCTATTATTATATTTTGAAACAAGCATTCCTTCATTCTTTAATAACTTTAATAACTTTTTAAAGTTTGCGTTTCTCAAAACCCGCCAAAACAATGGAAATCTGACGGGGTACACGTGACGTCACAAGTACCTCAGTTTTTTTGGTTAACATAATGTTCAATACAACTCGGTCCGGAATAAAATCAACAATTATTCTGAATTTAAATATTTAACGAGATTTCAAAAAAACATTTTTTTTTTTAAATAAAGTGTACAAGATCTTGTTAGATCTGCCAGAACCCACCGAGCAATCACAGGGCTTTTATGTCTCTTACGGTTCTAATCGTTTTTAAATGACAATTTATTAATTCCATACAAAATAATATTTAAGTTAACTATACAAATCATCCAAATATTATTATAATTATATAAATACTAGCTGTACCCCGCCACGCGTTGCTGGGCTCAGTCTCTCTGTGAAGATAGAGAAACAATAGCGCGTTTTGCTTTTGCGTCTAAAAGATCGAGGCGTTTAAAAAAAAACATGTTTTTACCACATGTCACAGGATATGTATATAATAATATAGGTATATAAAAACACACGCGTATTCGGATGCAACATTGTGTCAAAATTTCAAAGCAATTTGTGAAGAACTTTCTCGAGATTTAAGATTTTGAAAAAATAACATTTACATTTGTATTTATACAGAAGATGTTTTTAAGCCATAATATTTTTCATCCAAGTTCCTCATTGGTACATTCTTGTATTGGTATTGGTACTTTTTGTAGTTAGCCCTACAGGTGACATTTGAGAGGGCACCTCGGCTCTAAATAGTATAAAATTAAGTCGCTATCCGCGTCTGTCTGTTTGTGCGCTTAGTTCGACTTCTAAACTACGCAACGGATATTGATAAGATTTTCACTATCATTTAGAGAATTCCTTTCGAAAGGTTAACATATATAATAGACAAATTATCAAAGACAAAGAACTACAACTATTAAAAAGTTACATGAGCGACAGAACACAACAAGTCAAAATTAATAACTATACTAGCAAACCACTGCCGATTACACAAGGAAGCATACTAGGGCCCGTTCTTTTCACAATTTACATAAATGAACTTTGCAGCATGGAAATAGATGGAGAAATAATTAGTTACGCAGACGACACAGTTTTAATATTTAAATCTAAGGATTGGAATAAGGTTTATAACATAGCGAATCTAGGAGTCACGCAAGTGAAAAAATGGTTGGACTTAAATACACTCACACTAAACATATTGAAAACAAAATTCACAACGTACAGCATAACCAACACAGGACAGCCAAAAAACAATACAAACACCATAAAAATACACGAATGCATAAACACCAACATCTGCGATTGCCCCCCTCTAGAAAAAACAGAACAAATAAAGTATCTAGGAATCGTAATTGACCATAATCTTAGATGGATACATCACATCAAACAAATCACAAATAGACTCCTCAGAACAGTACACATTTTCCTAAATATAAGAAACATATATAAAATAAAACAATTGAAAACAATATATTATGCACTATGCCAATCAATAATAGAATATGGAATAATTGCTTGGGGAGGAGCAACAAACGCAGCTATCGCTCAAATAGAAATTGCACAGAAAACGATATTAAAGGTAATACTAAAAAAACATAAACTAACCGACACAGACCAAATATTTAAAAGCTGTGACATACTTGATATACGCCAATTTTATGTTAAAACTCTACTAAACTACATTTTCGACCAAAAAAACAATCCCCAACAAACACAAAATATCACTAATAGACCGGTCAGAAAAGCGTATAAAAAACATAAAAACTCCGACGGTAAACACCACCTTTGGACAAAGACACCATAAATACCACGCTATTAAAGCATTCAACAGTCTTCCACTTGAAACAAAAATTGAGGAAAATAAAAAAAATTCAAACACAAAATAAAAAAATGGATTAAAGAACAAAAACGACAATATTTCCAAAATTCTATAACATAAGAGAATAAAACATATACACGCAACACAAAAAAATGTATAAGGCAAGCGGCACGCACAAGCACATAGATCATTGTAAGTGCCGATTTCCATTCTCTTCTAATGTTTTTATTTTGGTGTGAGAATTGGATTTTGATTTCTAATCTTTATTTTTGGTGTAAATTTATCTTTATTTTAATGTTGTTTTTTGTTTAAATGTATAAATTCGTATATTTTAAAATGGGGGCCTCAGCACGGGTGAACAACCTAGTGAGGCCAACGTTGCTGAATTGAAATGTGAAGTACTGTAGAGTAATGTATCAATAAAAAAAATAAAAAATAAAAATAATACATGCATATTGCATTTATAGAAAGTAGAGAAAAGTCGATGTTTTATAATCAAGTCATAAACTTAAATTTTCCAGCACTATATTGCTAACGCTGTCTAAATCTTATGAGATACATCAAAATACAAAGTACAAAGAATCGTTTATCTTAAAAAGGCCTACAAAAAAGTCCAGAGTGGTATATGTTTATCTTCTAAGGATAACCCCCAGAAACGCCTGGTACACATCATCTAGTGTAATATAAAATTATCTGATTTTTTTATATTAAAAAATTCTCGCGATTAAATTGATTGTTTCTATCAAAAAATATATCCCTGCATTATTGTACTATTCCCGTCACCATACTAATTTGCTCCTCCGTCTAAATTCATTCGTTTATGGGCACAGTAAAAAATAAAAAAGGTTTTTTCTTCAAAGCTAAAAGCAATCTGATTTCTTCCCCATCTGACCTCATAACATTTCGATTTATTGTTAACAATAAAACCTTTACCAAATAAAGCAATAAAGCGTAAAATAATACTGTACGAAGTATTAGTTGGTTCCGGTGAACGGGTGATCCGGTATTTGCCGTAATATTTCTTCTTTAGAGTGTGGTTGCCTTTATTTTATGGTGAGAACAAATTGAAATTTACTGCAGGGATTGGACATGTTCTGTTTATATAATATAAAATCGCGCTACAGAGGCCGCGGAGGGTAAAAGCGCTGTAGCTGGTACCGGGCATATGGTTTACTAAACGCTTGGTAGAGGTACTACTACCACCTTTATAAAGGGCCAACACGCCGTGAGAACAAAGATGGCCGCTGAATTTTTTGTCATTTTGCAACTTCTATTTTAATATTAATTGAGGGTAAGCACTAGAGTTGGCACTGGGAAACGTTCTGCGGATAGTGACAATGCCGCCTGTATAAATGGTACAGATGCTGGCAGACTGACAGCCAAGATGGCCGCCAAACTTTAATGTACATCTTTTAGCACAAATTCAAATTATTATTATTATTTAAAGAGCAGGCAGCATTCTGCAGATGCACTCATTTCTGATTTCGCAATAAGTTTAACAGTAATTGTGTTGTTTAAAATATAAAACAAGTAAATTTTTTCTTCTATCCAAATATGAATCCAACTAACTAACTAAACACTACGCCGTTTCTCCGCAGGGGTAGGCAGAGAAGCAGGAACGCCAAACAACTCGGTCTTGGCACACACTCCTTACCTCATTCACATTCATACATACTCTTCTATTATTCTAACTCTTGACATGGCCTGAATCAAGTATCTGATTCACTTGGTCGTGCCATATCTTTCTCGGGCGTCCCCAACTTCTTCTACTTTTAACATTTGCATCGTACATTCTCCTTACACTCCTTTCTTCGCTTATTCGCTCTACATGCCCTAACCATCTAAGCGTCCCCTTTTTGATCTTACTCATTACTCTTACAACACTCTTTGCGGATCTCCACATTTCTCACACGATCATACATGGTTTTACCACACCTACGCCTCAGGGATCTCATTTCTAAGAATCCAATTGAGCTTTATATTGGTTCAGTGCGTTCACTGCTCTATTTGCAAGGAAGTGTTTCCTAGGATTGTACGCAAGCGGTGTTTTTTTTTATGAGTGTCCATGGTGATTTATATTTTTGTTGATGATGAAGATATCTTGGATGCCAAGGCAACTTTAAAGTCCAGATAAAAAAATGAAACTCTAACAAGCAACCCCTTTCTCTACTTTTTTTAACGTTGGTAATTTTCATTCCTTGAGTCTATCTATTGCGGGTCTGTCAAAGCTATGGGTATTTTTGTAATCGTCTTTGTACTATATTTTTCGCAAAATATGGACTCCATACTTCAGGAAAGCTTTTGCGTATTTAACACCAAGTCCGGTGTTAGGTTAAGGAAGGATTTCCTGATTAAATATGGATTCGGATGTGCTCTTTTGACAATATGCAGTTCATGTTCTGGTTTGGTTGCAGTCTTGTGATAATAGTGAGGAACGATTTCAAATGGTTGGATGACTGTGGTCTACATGCAATTCGTTTCACTTATAGAAAAACGCTCTTAAAGCCAAGCTTAATGTGAAATCACTATTTTCGATTAATCTCTACTACAAATAGGCTTAATTTATTAATACCAATAAATATGCATTGGCTAAATTGAAGCTTTTCCTATCGTTTCGCTTGAGTAGAGTTAAAATAAATATGCTAATTACTTTATAATAAAAATAAATGTATGAACGCAATTAAGAAATAACTAAAAAAAATACCATTTTTGGCTCTTATTATATGTGACAGTTTCCCTTGATTATTTTTTTCTTTCTTACAAAATTATTCATTTTTTCAACCCACTTTTTCGCTAAAATCCAGCGTGTTTAGCTTCTGTTTGCCAAGCCATTTTTATGCTTACTACCTGTATTCGTGGTGGTATAAGGCATACTAGGAATGTGCACATTTTCAGCTTGTTTATTCCTCTTAATGCCAGATCACTCAAATGTATTTCTTTATGTTTTTGCTCAATTATCGTGTTGTGCTCATAATAATCAATAATATTATTTGGATGATTTGTACAGCGCCGTTTTTGTGCAAAATTACCTGCAGGGTGCATTTATACCTATATATATGAAGAATTTTTTTCGTTTTTTATACAAATCTACAGTTTTATTTCTAGATTGATGACATTTTGCTAATTTGACCTTTAAAACAAACTTGGTCTTTGAAAAACCGCACTCATACCTTTTTTCCGCCCCTAAAAGCAGAATGTTCAAAATAAGACATAAATTACTGTCAAAATCTGATTTACAAAAAAATTGTATAAGGCCGGGGTAATGCTGGGGACTTCAGCAAGTAAAAAATATTAATATTTTTTTTCTGAACGTTTTACAAGCCAATAACAGGTAAACAAATTACTACATGGAAATCATAAAACAAAAATTTACATCATATTTTGAAAGAAAATATATATTTAAATGCAAATACTTTATAAACCTAATATTAAATTTTATTTAATAACGTAAATAATTATCATCATTAGTAAATAATTTTCAAAAAAACTCTCACAGCTTACTTTTAAAATACATTTACTAGAATTTCGATTTTAATTTCTTGAAAGAATCTCTCAATAGTATAAAATAAAGTCTCTATCCGCGTCTGTCTGTTTGTGTGCTTAGTTCTTCTTAACTAAGCGACGGATTTTGATAAAGTTTTAACTATCTTTTAGAGAATTTCTTTCGAAGGGGTTATATACATAATACATGTAAATTATATTTATAGAAAGTAGAGAAAAGTCGAGGTTTTGTAATAAGGTCGTAATCAAACATTTGCATGCGCTTACATTACTAACGCTGGCTAAACTTTATAAGATACATCAAAATAATGTACTACAGAATTGTATATCTTGAACAGGCCTACAGAAAAAATTGCAATAGTATATGTCTATCCCCTAAGGATAAGCAACGCTGGGTACACGTAAGTTAGTAATTAAATAAATGAATGAAGTGGAATCTTGTCAGTGGAAATTAACCCACTTCCCTACATCCGATCGAGCTGACACTCGACAGATAGACTGATTGTCGATGACAATGCATTTAAAATATTGGTGACACTCACGCATATGCGGACATATTCTCAAAACCTTAATTCAGAAAACCTTAAATTTTTTTTCGTATTTTCAGCACTGGAATTTTCAGAAACCGAATAGTACGACAGAGTTAAATCCTCACGCTCTTTGGTCCATAGGTCACACTTAATGGGTAGCTCTTTCTTCTTATTATCAATATTAATACCACGCTAAGGGGGTTAATCACCCCCCAGAGAGGTGAAAGCTTGTGATTCATAACCTGCGGCCCGCGAGCGGGACGATTTCTAATTACTGCAGCGGTATTGTCTGTCTGAATAATAAAATATCCAATTGTTTGCATACTAATATGATATAATATTACACAACCAATGTTTGCAAATAAATAGTTATAAATAATTATTTCCAAATAACGTGCGTTAGTGTTTGTTTAATTTGTAAAGCTCTGAACCAAAGACGTTACAATATATTTAGACTCATTATTATCTCACAAACTCAAGATAAAATGTTACAAGTAAGAATCACTCTTGTTTTCAGTAAATTCCTAATTCAAACGTTGTTCATGTGTGACAAAGACAGACATTCAAAGAATATGTACGTGTGAATGAAATATCGTACGGTGTTTTCGTATTTGCGTCGAATATTACATTTTCATCACGAGTGTGACTGAGATTACAAGATACGCTTTCTCGCTTACACTATAAGACGAATACGGAATACTGTATGAGAAGACCTACTGCTATTATGTTGTTCTTCTAATACTTATGTGTTGCGCCTATCTCACTTTCCCTAATGGCGCTGAAAATCTTCAGAAAACTATCGAAATAATTGTATTTTGTTTGATAATAAAATAATTTGTATTTTCCAAGTAATGAAAACATTTCATCATCACACACAAGGGCATTTTCGGTATTTTTTTGTACTAAAACTACGAAATCGAAAGCAAAACAATTGTCTTGCTTTTGGCTTGCCACTTTGAAATTTGTACAGCGCGTCTGCATAAATTTTAAATTCATTGGACTGAAAAAAATAATAGGATTTGCTCAATAATATGTACCAGCAACTAATATTGTCAAATAATACACGTCTCTTCAACTTCTTTAATTTATCAATTAAATAATATTTGTCTAAACAAAAACATTGTCATTTTTCGGATTCACTGCCCAAATTCAAATGTGGCATCATGTCAATAATATAAACTGTTCAATGCGCATACATATTCACACACAAAACCTGTATACTACACACTATATACTGACCTGATAATTAAAGAATATACGTACCACTTACCATACATTACAATTAAACATATCATAGGTACGCAAAATGAAATATCTAATTCCTGTAAATCGTTTCATCACTGTAACTCATGTACCGTTTGTTTGTATAATATCAAATAAATAAATAAAATAAATTTGAACGATAACAGTTGATCCCTGTTTTACCATTGTAACAAGTTTCTTATATTTGTCAATATAAAGACGAAATTAGTAGATTCCTGTTTTACCATAGTAACCATTATTCCTTTGTTTTATGATATAGTTTTTCTCTTCACAACTAACAGTTTGTCGTCCTTCTATTTTATTAATATAAAACAAAGGAAGTGAATAATAAATGTGACTAACACCATAAACAGTGCCTTTATATAACAGTGTTTGTTCTCTTATCCCTGCAACCATGATATTTATCCCATGATTAAACGGATAGGTACTTAGTCCTATCGTGAAAAAGGTTCACATCCCTGGATAAGACTCTGGGGGCACTTAGATTCTTGGCTTTATATTAAGATCATGGAATATCTTATTTTAGCACATTTTTAGGAATAGGTAAATTAATAATTCATGGTTAATGCGCCTATGAGCTTAGAGTAAAATGGGCACGTAACCGAAGGAGACATTTAATTTGGGTTTATGTTGTGCCTTTATTATGTATTGTATTTTTATGCTATGTCTTTATTGCAAAATTTATTTTTATGTTATTGCGTAGAATTCACTCACGGATATGCTTGCCGGATCTGTCCGCCAAGCATGTTCGATGGACAGATCAACTTGCCTAGCATGACCTCATTCGCAGTCGTTTGTACTGCAGAGTGGTTATTTTTTTTTTCAACTAGGTTTTATGACGTATTCAAGTACTACATTTTCGGTTTTATTTAGGGTTAGTTTTAAGTTCTTAAGAATTTTAAAGTTTCCAGAAATTTCTCTAGATTGTGTGATTTTCCTAAGAAAAGTTTTTTTCCCAACATGGTAGACTCACTGTATGAGACACTAGCCGCTCGAATGTCCGAATGTGTGTTGTCGTCGGCCGATCGGCTCGGCGGATATGTCCGTGTGTGAATTTTGCGCTTAAGTTTTTATTACATAATTTATTTTGATGTTATATCGTTATTAAATACAAATTTTTATGTTACGTCCATATTAATTAATTCATTTCCTATGTTATGTTTTTATTATAAATATTGGCTTTCTGCTAGTGAAAATTGATAATAAGGAATATTAACAACGAATTTATATTAGGAAATTAACGGGAAAGTCTATTAAGGACATGCCATGACTTTTTGTTACGATTTTCTAGAATCATAAAGATTACTTTCTGAAATTACTTTCATGGAAAAAGATCATTTTTCAGTTTATTAAAAGTAAAATGTAAAAATATGAAAAATAATAATAACTTTTTTGTAATACACCGCTGGAAGGCTTTTACCTTACGGTACACGAAATCAAAATCATTTTTTTTGAATTTCCAAGGACATCTGGAATCCTTAAATCCTTTGAAAACCATTTCAAATTGTACTGTAATAACAGCTATTATATACATAAATTAGCAAACACTTCATTACAATCTTCGATTTCACATATGCCCTAATGATGTACACTGCAATGCTGTCCGAAACGTTTACAAAAGATAGAGGTGGCTCAACACGGCATAATACCCCCAAAACGTATCACTATAAGAAAATTTCTCTTCATATCTTCCATCTTTCAATTCTTTTGAAAGATCTTTAATTTAAGAAACCGAAATTATTAGACTCCTTCCCTAACCTCTTTGCAACTGACCCGGAATATTTCTCAATCGGGTCGCCTTGTAGATTGTACCGGATAAGAGAAAGTAGTATTTTTATGAAACTTTAATAATAATTTTAATTAACCGGTCAGTGGCTGAGTTGGCATCGCGTCTGGTTCTCACCCATGCTTCTTAAGTTTTATTTCTCGGCTAGCTAAGTCCTCCATCACGACATTTATCTTTGAGATTTTCAAATATTGTCCCATTTTTATTAATCCAAGAATTTTTACGTATTTTGTACAAAAAAAAATATTTACCCAAAAATGCTCTTAAGGCAATACACCACGTCGTGTTACATCTTGAATTGGGCTGCTAACAATAATACTCCTTATTTAGATGACGTTAAGGTTCGGATTCCCGCTTAACACCAGCCGGCTATTTTGATTTATACAGAAAAAAAAAACATCGCCATAAAGTGTATTTTATTTTATTTTGCGAAATTCGGGCACAAATATTTAAATGTTTTAAAAAAAATTTCTAAAGATCTTAATTTGCCACGATACACCATAAAACCATGACCGAAAAAAGGTTCTCAAGTAGGAGATTTTTAACTTTAAAGCAGTTTTTAAAGGCCAGATACTTTATTTTTTCTGAGCTTATAAAAAGAATAAAAAAGTCGCTCTAATATTTCAAGGAACAAGATGTGTTTTACTTGCAGTATTTAAACATTTGTAAGTAATCGAAATTACAAACCAAAAACACGTGATTTTGCATTACTTGTACTGCTTCGCCTTAATGGCATATATGGTAACCAATTAAAAAATATATTAAAAAAAACTGAAGTTTTTTTTCGCATAACACATTTCACGTATCGAGTGCTGAATGTTACCTTTAACGTAATTATCTCACCAATGTTCCGCGAAGGATACCTGCCACCCTTTACATCTCTTTGTTCCTCCAATGTCGATGAGATCTGTTATTGTTTGTTCCCAGTAAACTTCCTTGGGCAACATTATTTCATTTATCTTTACGCTAAGCACTCGAACTTGCTGCTTGTCTACACAATGCCGTGTTGTTTCCATACTGAATAATTCATTATGTTCTTCCGCCGGGAATATTATTCTGGGAAAATTATAATCAACTTGTCCGTGTTGTATCCTAATGAAAAAAATGCTTCCTTGAAAGAAGCATTACATTTAATAAGTTCAAAATATACTTAGATAATATT
This sequence comes from Hesperophylax consimilis, assembly GCF_061612785.1. Classification (NCBI taxonomy): domain Eukaryota; kingdom Metazoa; phylum Arthropoda; class Insecta; order Trichoptera; family Limnephilidae; genus Hesperophylax; species Hesperophylax consimilis. Next base: position 7,211,566 of record NC_142857.1, read on the forward strand.
AATGTATATTATTATGGATAAAAAACGATTTACCTAACTTCCATAGGCACTGGTAAGAGTGGTAGATACTCTCGGTATCACCCTGGTGAATATAACTCATATCATGCATTATCGACGCATGGGCGAAGGCCTTGAACGCAAGTGAATTTGCACAACTTTGATAATGCGTAATTCAATGCATCTGGAATATATTCGATCAGGTATACTAATTTACAATGTTAGCGCTACAACATTCACACATTGACACTCATGCGCGGTTGATTTAAAGAGTATCGCCATTTCTTCCGCATTGAATTGCGCGTCCTTAACTCTCGAGATGATTTTGCAAATGATGAGGTACCAGTATTATGTATTCAATTATTTTACAAATGTAACTTAGTTGAGAGAATGAATTGCAGTAGGTACACTCGTTAAATGATTTTCTACTCTATATTACGTTCTCGGTATATTTTAAAAGTGAAATGAAGTTCCGGAAATTTCAGCAACGGGCCTCTGGTGCTTTCCTTAGATTAAGATTTATGTGTCTCCTGAGGTGACAGTGTCATGCTACTAGCTTCCTTAGTAACCAGTATCAACTTTTCTTTAGACAAACAATATAATTTTATTGAATTGTTAAATAAAAGCCATAAAAAATAAATAATCACTACGTATACTTTTATTCATTTTTAATTTATTTTGTTAACACGTATAATAAACACATTTTAGCCAATGATAAGGATTTTCCTTTGCTTACGTTCCCCTACAATAAAAAGTTTTAGTAAATTTTCAATAAGTTCCTTTGAAACTAATTATATAATATTTCTTAATAAAGTTTCAATGGCTATTTGATCGTGAGATTTTTTTCTTGAAAATTGGCGATTTAATAATAGTTGAGTTGAATGACTTAGCCCAATATTACATGGTAGAGGTTGAATAAGATTGGGTAAGGTTGCGTAAAGCAAGTAAGGTAAGTTTGGGTAAGGTCAAAATTTTATGCTCTTTATTCTACTTCGTAGAGTTTTTAAAATTGAATCAAACAACTTATCCCAATATTACAAGTACAGTTGGTAAGGTAAATAAGTTAAAAAGTTTAGATAAGGTAAAATTTTCAAGACAACACAATACCCTAAAATGAAGTCGAAATCTTAACGAGGTAAGTAAAGAAGGCGGATACAAAAATATTCGACGCGCCGTCCAGGTGTGTTGGACGGACCTACGGTCTAATTTGCCCTAGCAGGCCTGTAAAAATGATCTTACCACGGGGTTTATTTTATTTCATTCTAATAAACGTATTCTAAAATCTTAAATGTTTTTTAAATGAAGTTATTTATTTGACATTCGTTAAGTAACTTATTATCAGTGTAGAAAAGTAAACATTAATTTTATATTTTTACTTTTGAATAACTTAATGCGTACAACCTCACATTGTAATATTTAATTATTGAAGACAATATAAGCGATTTTTGAACGAAATTTTGAAACAGAAAAATCATAAAAAGATACCATCACATCTAGGACATGAACCCAAAATATTCGCCTTGTCGGGAAGCCGCTCTTCAAGTCGAGGGTACTGGGTTCAAGTCTTAGATGTGACCTATATTTTTCTGATTTTTCTGTTACAACTTTTCTTTAAAAATCAACGTTGAAAAACGTTCATCAGGGAAGATGTGCAGATAAACAGTGTAACGTGGTCCGAAACTTTGGAAAAATAAGGAGTTAGCGCAACACGGCATAGCACCCCAAAAATAAATAACGAAACAAAAAAAAAAAGTAAATCGGATTGAAATTTTTTTTAAACGTTTTTCAACTACATAATCGGCAATTTTTGAAGAAAATTAAAATACAGCAACACCCCCAAAACAAATAACAAAAATACTTTTGGCCGTGAAAATCTTAAATCAAATCCGATTTAAGACTAAGGGACTGTATTTATTCATCTTAAATATAAATTACTTTCATCCGTGGGTCTGAAAAAAGGTGATATTAGGTTAAGTTACGAATTCGTCGGAATTAATTAAAATATGTGGCTCGAGCAAACCCCCATTATTAGAGTCTTGTGTTGCCTTAACCTTTATTTTACTTCACAGAGTTTAAGAATTGAATCCGCAGATAAACACATTGTGTAATGCGTAATGGAAATATGATAAATGTAAAAGTTTTAAATTTGCTTACAAGTCCTGCCGGGGAAGTTTAGTCGGGAGCCTTCGCCGAGATAAAGCGCTATTTACCGAACTTTCCACGACAAAATGGGAAAAGTTTATTTTTTACCATTACCATAAGTATTGTGTTTTATCCGGCCTCCTCCAACAAACCGAAAAACGAACTACTTTCACAAGAAATAAATAAACAAATTTAACTGGATGAACAGAAAAAATACTTCGGAGTTTGTTCCTTAGTTTCACTTTTTAAATAATCTAAAGAAAGTAAACTACACAAACTAGATTTTAAAACGCTATTGAAGGATCGTATTGAACATATTTTAGAAAAACCTTTTTATCATTATAAAGCGCTTAACAAAGCATTTTATTTAATCATACCCCCTATATATGTCATATAAGGTCACAACTCGAATTTGCCTCAGTCATTTGGAATCCTCAATATTAAACATACATTAATTAGAAATAAGGTTAGAACCGGACTATAATAAATTCAAAAATAAAATGAACTTCACTACCTAAAATAATTTAGCGAATTAGAATGACGATGACATCTCACTATATTAATTTATATATTATTATATAAAAAAAAAACAAAATCTCTTCACTTTGTATGTTTTTATGATTTTTTCTTCTATTATTATTCTATTCTTATGTGTGTTAAGTTTTTATTTTTTACCCTTTACAAACGAGTTTTTGACTCTTGTAAAGGAAAGCATGTTATTTTTTATTTGAAATATGTTCTTATTATGTAAATTTAAATAAAAAATAAATAAAATATTCCAAAAAAAATTATTTTATATATTATATAAAAAAGGTTCCATGATAACTCAACGCAGTGACAATTCAACACACTTTTAAAAAGTTATATAAAGTCATTAGAAACGACGATTTTTTTTTTAACCTAAACTTACCTAACCTACTTAACCCAGTTAATAAAGTTTTTGTTTCATCACTTTCCATGACTTTATATAACTTTTTAAAGATGTGATGAATTATCATTGTGATGATTTGTCCGGTCACCACATTGAAAATATCCAAAACCAATTTATAAAATACCTATCGTATCTCCTTACTGATCATCTACTCGTTGTGACTACCGTTTTATATAAACGCACAAAAAAATCTGATGCCTTATTCATGTAAAAATACGCGAATTGTCTTGTTGATTCATCATATCTGTTAGAAAATAACACATTCTGCTGCACCGAACAACACCAGATCAAACGACTTATTTAGAACACCACACTGGTAAGTTTTTAGATTCTCACGGCCAAAAGCATTTTTGTTGTTTGTTTTTGGGGTGTTATGCCGTGTTGCGCTAACTCCTTCTTTAGCCGACGTTTCGGACAGCGTTGCAGTCTCCATCATCAGGGCAGATCCGGTAGATCCGAAGATGTGTAAATTTTGGTTGTCGAGTTTGTGCTTATTTATTTGTGGCCTGGGCCCGTCCAAGTGCGAAATGCCAACGGAAGTGGCGACATCTTGTGGCGAATTCTGAAAGCACAGTATTTATGTTAGCCTGGGGCCCATCCATCCACTTGGATTTATTAACTTATCTAAAACATTTTTCCCACTTATCTAAAAGATATTAATACAATATCAAAATTCCAAAATGTAATACCAAACAAATGCAAAATAACTATAAATATTTAGGAATAAAGTATTTCAACAACCTTCCGATTGAAATAAAGAAATTAAAGGATATTAACATACTTAAACTAAAACTGAAGTTACTCTTTCAGAAATAATTTGCTAAATAATTGCCTGTTTTTTTTCATTCATTGATATTTATTATCAGTCTATACTCATCTCCACTGTATTTAGATTTTGTCTCTTCATATATTGTTCCTATCATATATATACTTACTTATAGCATAATGATATTCTATTTTTCTTATAATTAGTGTAACTCTCTCACCGAGCACAAGAACCAGTTTCTTCATTGGTGAGATTGCGAACATAAATATATTCTGTAATATAAATATATTTTTTATGTATTCATATTATATCCTGTACCCACTTATATATATTAAATAATAAAAAAAAAACAACGAATGTTTTGAAAAAATATCAAGGAGTTATGTTATATATTATTTTCTATGATTATTAAAAAATTAAGTAAAAATGTGGTTAGCGTTTTAGACAACATTTTTCACGTTTGATATTAAAGTTTTATTATTTAGAAATAGTATTTTTTTGTTAAATTCATAATCAGGAAATATAATATTACCTAGTTTCCAAAACAGTATTTTTTTACGGAAAATTAAAAAAAATAGCGCTTTTAAAAATACATAGAAAACATTGCAAACATAAAAAATATGATGAAAGTACGTAAGGATCGGTTAAACGTGACATTACGGCTAGTTTTCAGACTCCGGGAATAACTACCATAAAACTTCAAGAATTCTTCAATGTTCCATACAAATCCTATCTTCCAAACAAAATAAATCAATTTTACAAGTGCCAAGAGCTATGAAATAAGTAACTCTTGAAGTATTGTCACATCCAAGCCATTAACTTCGCTCGTCTTCCCAGTGGAACTTGCATAGAACGCGAAGCACGGGGTATGTATGAGTTATAAGACATAAGTGTAGCTGCGCCGTGAAGTGAATAAGCATGGCTTGCCTATCCCTACCAGTTTTTGTTCCAACAAACTATCGTGAAAAGTTTAGGAACTTCTGCTCCTGATGGTATTTCACTATTCACTACTCAGTAGCCGTTCACGTGAATCACAATGGTAATAGCTCAAATACAATAATTAAAAAAAAAATCCTTTTAAAACAATATTTTGTACAGGAGGCCTAAAGAGGAATTTAACTTAGTACCAGTAGTTCTGTGAACGGCAGACCTTACCATTAAAAAAATGGTAACCGGATAAATCATCACAATGATAATTCATCACATCTTTAAAAAGTTATATAAAGTCATGGAAAGTGATGAAAAAAAACTTTATTAACTGGGTTATGTAGTTAGGTTAGGTTCGGTTAGGTTATGTTAAAAAAAAAAATTCATCGTTTCTAATGACTTTATATCACTTTTTAAAAGTGTGTTGAATTGTCACTGTGTTGAGTTATCATGGAACCAAAAAAATATATGTATGCAATTTGTCCAACGTATCATAACTATTTCAATGACAATTATTTTTTGAAAAACTTTTTTTATGCGGTAGGTACCATAATATTAAAAAAGAAATTAAAATAGGAAACTCCAAATAAACACGACAATATCATATTTCAAAAATATATCTTTATTGAACCATTAAAACGGCCTTACAAATAAGTTTTCAGACATTAATGCAAAACAACACAACTTTTTTTAAACAGAACTTTGCTACGCTCGGTTAATTACTTTCTTTTTTCGTCTCAAATAGGTAATAACCATAGACATATGAATATTAGTAGACCTGCCCTAAGTGATTAAAAGCGTATTATTCCCCACTCCCCATACCGGTTCCATTGGAGCCGGCTGGGATCGCGTATGGCTTCCCGTGAATCTAGAAAATGTGACGTCATCATTCTTGTTCGAACTAGCGTCGAGCTATGGTCGAGGCATTTTATGAAATAACACGGCAAAATAGTGGCTTGTGCTATGAAAACTTGTAAAAATAGATGTGAAAAAGAGAATAAACCCAATTGTCGTATTACATTCCATATATAAGCATTATTTTAAGCATATTCACATCGTATAATATGAATCAGTTGTTACTTTCACATCGAGAAACGTCTGGACGCGAAACACAAAGCTGGTTGGTTGCTGGGAAGTAAATTATGAACATTTATAAAAGTGTCTTAACTAAATACTTAAACGAAATATTCGACTCTGAAAATGAACCGAATTTTTTTGCCGAATTTGGACTTCGCAAATTTGTTCATAACGTGGCGAGTAATTTGCGCTCCCATGTAAAAATGTCTATTCATTCAAAAGCAGATTTTACTTTTAAGAAGTAAATGGTGATATTATAATGCGAGATGCCTATTTACTGTCAGATTGATTTATTGACGAATCACAGTCAGCCTTACGCCCTTCGTTCTTCAACAGTTGATTTTACCCCTCGCCATTATCTTCTCGTCTATTAATTCCTATGTCTGTGGTAATAACCTTATTTACAGTACAACTTATACACTCCAGTTACAGTACACACTACATACAATACCGTTAAAACAGTATTAATGTTTGATGTACAATACGTCTGTAGCGCAATGTTCTAAGCATTTATTTTTTACGGGCGTTCCCAGCGAGTCAAACGGAGTATATTGACATCTAACTGCAGTGTACCCAGCGTTGCCCGGGGTTATAAGAAATAAGCTATGTAGTCAGCTCCAATTTTTAAAAATGACACTTAAATTCAAATCAAATTTGAGTTAATTGAAACAGATTTTATGCAGAGGTAACGCACAGCACAAACACACGAAATGTATGTAGTATGTTCGATGATATTTTGGAAGTTTTTAAATCCACATTAGCTGTTCGAGGAACGAACAAGGGTTGGGATAGCCGTATTTTAAAGAACTATTCCACACAGATAAAGCATGGATAACGCCTATGGTTTATGACAGGTTAATGCGATAATACAATTTGTAAGGTTAATTCACAGTCAGCTTACCGGGTGGCGAACGAAGTCTGCATCTCGAGAATCATCTGTCAGCACTGGAACGGTGATCGTTGTACGGTAGCACTCGTTATGTTGAATTGGATTGCAATAATTGCGATAAAATACGTTTAAGGGATTATTCCGATAAATAACCGGCGATAGTACACACATTGGTTTTGACAAGATGAACGTTTCGATGCGATTGTTCGGCTCACGGCCCTCCGTGATTATAGTTGACGTGTGTGATTTCAAACTGTACAGTTCAAAATCTGACCGTACTATTAGTCAGCACACGGCCTGTCAAAATCAAATCGGCGTGATGGAACATTAGCCGCCGTACTAATTCGATTCTTACACGACCGTTTAACGTTGGTGTGGTAAAGCCAGCATCGAGCTTGGTTTAAAAGCGTTTTAACCAAACAAACTCCTTGGTAATAAGTCATGTTTTTCACTGTTCTTACCTTACGCGCCGCTTAATATTTTTCCGTTTTTAGTAAGGCGTTTTTGTCGGAATGGTTTTGTCGTTTGCAAACAAATATATATATATATATATCTACAAATCCTACGTACTTCCTTCATTGAAAACATATTGTATTATGTATTTTTTTTACAGAAATAAGATATCGATAGGTTTATTTTTATAAATCCAGTGAGCATATTTGATATGCCCCCTTTGATCTCATTTAAAGGTGAGTATTTGAGTCCTTTGAATACGAGTAAATATTCTTTCAAACGTCATAAATCATATCACTTTACATCTTACCTCCTCTGTTCCCTTCTTCGCTTACTTTCTCTTCCTTGCCCCCCGTCATCTGACACCCCAACCGCCAGTCGAACTAGTACTTCACAATATAATATCTCGTCGTGTGTTTGACATTTGTGAATACTTGAACTTCTGAACAATTTGTTGTTCTTAACCCTTTCAGACCCAGTGTTAATTGAAAAACATGAACTTTGTGAATTTTTTCACCGTAACGGTAGCGATTTAGAAAAGCCATGTTTTTGTTTTCTTATAGCTTGTAGTCTTTTCTGTGGCGTCTATTTTTTCCGCTTGGTTGAAATCCTTATTCCCGCCACAACAACGATAAATATTTTGACATCTGCTGATTGTGAATTTCATAGAATTTCTGCCGTCATTGATTACTTCATTTAAGGTGACATATTAATATTTTCTTCTCGAATTACAAATATTTTAACGCACGAAGATGTGTTCTATAATAACAACATTAGTTCAATTCACTGATTACAGTTATTTCCCAGAATATTGTAAATGAATTTCAATGTTCATTCAAGTTAACACTGGTAGTGACGGACATGTTTTTGACTAGTACGGCGAATTTTTAAAGATTTATTATCCTAGATTATTCCTTTATTTCTGATAGAATTTAAGTTAAAATGTTATTTGTTTGTACCTTAGAGATTATCACTGCATTGTAAATGTGCATTTTTGACATGAAACAGTTATTTGTATTACTTTTGTGTTATGTTTATTTTATCTTAATTTAAAAAAAATACCCTCTGGCGCCAAATGTTAATCCAAAATAACATTGAAAAATTTCTAAAAAAAAAAATGTAATACCAAAAATTTTCAAAGAATTTTCTGAGGTATTATCAAGCATTACATATTTTATATATGTGGAAACAATAATGCGGGTGTGAAAGGGTTAAATAATGCGTTCTTCCCACTTTGAAATTCATAAAGAAAATTGAGCCATAGCTCTGGAACAAAAACACTAATTTATAACGAAGGTTTTATTTATAAAGTACTAGCTGACGTGAACCCGGCTTTGCTAGGGGTTATTGATGGTTTGAGGTTGTGAATTCAAATGTTTTTGAGAACGGGGTGCATTTTCAAGAAGGAAATTCAGTTTCTTGTTTCATTTGATTGTGCCATGACTTCTTCAGGCTTCCTTCACTTCTTCTACCAATCACATATAAAACATTCTCCTAAACACATCTTTTATGCCATTATCTTTGTGTAGTTACACAAAATTAACATTGTTACTATAAAAAAAAAAAAAAAAAAAAAAATGACGACATTTATTCTACTAAGTATCTCATTCCAGTGCAGAGATAATGCGTTAAGTCTTCCTTGGACATCACCGAATTTTTCTACAGTTCAAACCACTATTTAAAAACTCCTGACACTAACAAGAACAAACATTGAAATTTTTAGCAAAATCGGTTAAGTGGTTTTTGAGTCAATAGGGACAAACAGATAAACCAACATTTATTTATATAGATTAAATCAACAAAAGAACCGAACTACCACTGTTTTCATTTAATCTTTTATAGTTTACATGAATTATGTTATGTTTCTGAAATAAAATAAAGCCTTTGATACAGTTTCTCATAAAATTCTTATTTGGAAATTAGGAAAGCTTGGTATATTTGGCAATATATTAGCCTGGTTTGAAAGCTATCTTATTTGAAGACAACAAATTGTTAGAATAAAATCCTCCCTGTCGGAAAAAAATAATGCAACAAGTGGAGTTCCACAGGGTTCACACATTGGCCCGATCTTATTTATCATGTTTATATATGATCTTACAAAAATATTTCATCAACATTGATAACAATGCTCTTGAGACATTAACACAAATCAAAGACTTAGGCATCACTTTTCAATCAAATCTTTCATTTGTTAACCGCATAACAGAAATCTCTAATAAGGGCTTAAAAATGTTGGGATTTATAACTAGGCTTACCAGAAATTAATAATATAAAGTGTATTCAATTGTTATATTTTTCTTATGTAAGAAGTCAACTTAAGTATAATTGTCCTGTCTGGAACCCAAATTAAAATATACATGTAAAAGTTCTTGAAAGAATACAAAACAAATTCTTACGTTTTATAAATTTTAAAATGGGTATTTCAGCGATTATGTTGAACTACATCACTCTGTTAAATTATATGAATATGCTCAAATTGTCAGACAGAAAAATTTTCACTGACTTGGTATTTCTATATAAAATTCTAAATGATTTAGTTGATAGTCCGGTATTGCTAGAATTGATGATACAACGTAATACTAGAAGTCAGGATTTATTTCAGTACAGAAATTCTGGGACTAACTACCATATGCATTCCTCGTTGCCCAGAATACTAATGGAGGGAAACAATTATACCAAGTCAGTGGACATCTTCAATTTATCTTTAAACAAATATAAAATGTTGTTAATTAACCAATTCAGTTATGCATTATAATAAATGTATATTTCTGAAAATTCTCATGTAAAAGCCCCGAAAAAGGGCGTTAATAAATAAATCAAATTTATCAATTTATTTATGTTTAAGATTTAATACGCATTTCGTAATTATCATATTTAACTGATGTTTGAAAACATAATTTATCCAGATCAAAATAACACGAATGCCTTGTCGGTTAGGAAAATGTGGTGAACGTTTTTTTGTCGATAAACGACTAAATTTTCTATCGTTCAGCTAAAATAAACAATTAATGTCTTTGCCATTTAAATGATAGGCTCTCACCAAAACATATAATTTCCACCGACATTTAACACGATAGACTAGCCCATCAGGGAAAAAGGAATAAATCAAGTTGAACGGAGCGCAGACGAGGCGTGCCCGTATCCTATTCTGTAATTTTTCAGTAAATTAATCTGACAGTATACAGGCAACTCGCTTTGTAATATCACCATTTAGTCCGCATAAATAAAATCTGATTACGAATTACGATGCGAAGCGCATAAAACTAAAAATCACTCCTATGCGTCTATTCCTCGATGCCGCACTTATTTACTAATAAAATGCACAACACAAGAAAAGTTTTGTCTTATCCTGTGTTTAGCAAGCCATTTTTTTTATATACAACGTGTTACTGAATTACTGTGATATTATGAAGGGCTATTTTTGAGTAAAAACCGAATTATTTTTATTGAATAACGGACAAAAAAAAATTCTATTAGAAAAGGTTGTAAGTCATCAGCAAATAATATAACAATTTAATCAATGTATATTATAAAAGTAAGTATAAAATGTGCTTGTGGCTAAAACTCAAAAACAAGTCCCGGTACATCCAAGGGAGTTATATGGTGTGGTAGCCCTCTATCCCTCATCTATGAAGAAGTTTCCCGTTTTTACCCGAAGGGTGTGCTTTTCAAGATATAATGGCTGCAAGTTTCACAATCTTGAAGTTTCTAGAACAGTCCAGAACATTCGAGAGTTTTCGAGAACATTCCACAACATTCCAGAACATCTTGGAACATTTTGGAACGTTCTGGAACATCTTACTATGTAAACATGTCGGTACGGCTTGACGGCCGGCATAGTCCAGTGGTAACGCATTGGACTGCCATTCCGAAGGTCGCGGGTTCGAACCCGGCGTGCGCAAATAAATTTTATTTGATTAATTTGTGTTATTTCACAATTAATTAATTAAAATTAATTAAAATAATATAAAGTATATTTGCGGCACGTTCCAGAGTGGAAGATACTACCAGTATCGCCCTGGTGTAAGACCACCATTCAGAGTTGAAACGTTGCTCCAAATGGCTTTAGCCGTGTTTAGTGACTAGATCTGAATAGCCAGGTACTTCCCCACCTTCCTCTTTCCCTTCCCCACTTACCTTCAGCCTCAAAACATCCCCCAATTAGGGATGCCATAGTCTCACTGGCTCCAGACGGGAGCAGTTGGGACTCTTGTGAGGTATTCACCATAAAAAAAAATTAGAAATCATACATTTGCACACAGCAATGTTATACAGATTCTTAACGACTTCTTAGTAAAAATCCTCTTTTTTGATTATGTTTTGTATTTTTTTCTATTTGCTGATTGCCAACGACAGGTAAAGCTTATAGCCACACTTTTTCAATATATTTTGTAAATATTTCACACAATTCTCTAATTGAAACCTTTTTTCGTTATTCAATAATAAAAATAAAATAGTTTTTCACCTTCAGATGGTACTTTACAATATCCCAATAAGTCAGCAACACTTTGTATTTAAATTGTTTTGGCTAACCAAACACAGAATAAGACAAATCTTTTCTTATGGTGGGCTTTTTTAGTAAATCATGAATTTAATGAGCGGGAGTATTTTGAGTTTTACGCGCTTCGCGTCGAATACAATTTGCGCCTTACTAGAAAGAGTTGCAAGAGCGAGAAAAAATAGTCCAAAACGTTCCACCACATAAAAATATAACCATTTGTTATTTCGGCTACTGGCATTATACCATGCTCTCTCATTCAAAATTTAGGCGTATTAGATCTGTCAAATAATTTTTACATAACAATGCGAAAATCAGTCATTTTAAATACATGTAGGATTACGAAAGATTTTTAAAATATTTATATTTAGGGATCAGTAGGATTTATAGGTCCAATTAGAAGTTCTACCGAGCCAAACCCTCTGATATGAAAATGTCTGGAGTCGGTGAATTATTTTCCTATTTGATCTCTGGTGATTTGCTTACATAATGCACTTGCATAATGTTGATTGGCTAGATGATCATTTGTGGAAAAATGTGTGGAAGGGTTTAGTTTTTTTCTGTGGGGAAGATTTAACCCGGACATAAAGTCGGAAAAAATTGATAAAAATTGAAATGCACTTTGCGAAGAGTTCTAATAAAGTTTTTGTGAAAATTTAAGGTTAATTGCGCCACTCCAAGATGTCATCATAGGTCAATCAAAGTTTTACGCTTTTTCTAGTATAGGTCAATGATTAATCATACATAAGTTTTTAAATTCAGGGACATTTAAATAAAAAATAGACGAATAAAAACTGCGGCCTTACTGCAGTCATGGAGCGACATTGCCAAGTCGAAGGTAGACGTTGTAAGAGAGTATCACTTGAGAGTGAAAGAGTCCAAGAAAGTTTTCAGCTTTCAGGAAAATAACACTCCGCTGCGTCATGTTTCATAAGTCGAACAATTCTTTCTTTTAGAACAACCACTGTACTAAGTACCTTCTCTGTATACTCTTTACTCGGTACTCTTGACTATATATAATAGTCTGTATACTCTGTAGTTAGTACTCCTTATAGTCTGTTCTTATAAAGTCCGTACTCTCTTCTTCCACTCCACGCCGAAGTAGACAGTGCACTTCATTCGAGTGCTAGACTTCTTGCCTTTCTTTGATTCCGCATCAAGGCCCTCTAGTACCTATCTTTGTCTGTGAACGTTAGTCAAGCTTTATATATGGTCCATTAATCTGGTATAGCCAAATCAAAAAAGCTAGAACATTTAAGCATTGTTTTGCAGAAACATTTTTTCAAAAATGTTTATAATCAATTCAATTGAATATTTGGAAAAATATTTCTATTATTGATTGATAAATACACCGCAGCACTAAAGACCAGGAGATCTATAAAGATCCGATCAATAAAGCCCTACGTCAGTATGATATTGACGGAATCAGGTATCTACGGTCAAATAGTGATATTTGCGAGCACGGTCAGAATAAACAAAAGGCACTGCTTTTAGGTATCAAATCAGCTTAGCTGTCAATATGCATAGCTTTTTGGATAAAATCCATTATGCCATATAACTAACTTCTTAATGAATGAAGGGGTGAACTTACAAAGCTCTTGGAACTGAAAGTTCCATATAAAGATCCATAGTCTTAATTAATTCATTTAAGATGCGATCAATTGATTCCGTTCCAGCATCGAGAATGATTTTTTTTTAGTTATGTATGACTAACTACCTCGTGAACTAATTAAATCTCTTTTTGATAGCCCTGAATTGTTATTGCCAAGTTGCGATGCTTACTCAGCTGTTCCAAGAACAATTGATTTTGTGGGTAACAATAAACTCACTACTGACTATTATCATAGACTCATACTATAGACCTCATACTTCGATTTATGACAGGTCTTATACAAACCTAGTATAAATTAGTTCAACTATTGTTACACTGGTATATATTTCTTTTGAATTATGCATTGTCTTACTGCACTTATATTAATAACTGCATCACTTGCAATAGTGTTTTTGTGTATATATTATTTGTTCTTTAATTTATTGCTATTATTATCCTGCTTACCACTGTACGCTTTTTAACTCGATTATCACTGTATTGTAAAAGCCATTTTATGACGCTTGAATAAATAAATAAATAAAAATTACATGCGGACTGCCAATGCATATTAAAGTTAATATATATACCATTCGATATTATCAAGTTTTTTAGTATTTTTAACTTTTATGTAGCCATCTGATATTTTTGAATGTCAATTATATCGAATTTTGATATATTACTTTATTAATATCGGTCTGGATATCAACAGTACGACCGTGCTCTAATGTTGTGAAGTTATCGATTTCAGTGTGCTAGACCTCTTGGGCGATACAAACCACTCTGATTCTGGATTCTGGAGTTCCGGAACTCACATCTTGTGAAACTTAGTATAAACATGTGGTATTTAGGTATTAAGATCCTCCAAAGATCTTGTGTGCATTAATTAACACTCTCAATACTCTGTACATAACGCTAGTCAGAAGCACTCTTGAATATAATTCCTCTCTCTCTGATTACCTTTACAAAACATCACCACAGCCCAACAATTTTATAAATATTTTGGTGTCAAATGGTTTAACCAATTACCTATTTACTTAAGATTGGAAACGAATTATAGAAAATTCAAAAGCTCAATAAAAACACTATATCAATAGCATATTAAAATCGTTTATACTTAAAATACAATATAATCTCTCAATTATTATTATATTGAAATCCTTTTCTCTTATTTCTTATTCTTATCTCTTTCCTTCTTTTACATTCTTTTCTATTTGATATAATTTTGTAATATATAAAATTTTCATTTTGTTATATTAAAAAATAAAAATTATTTTCATTATTTTTACACTCTCTGAAAAAATATGTTAAATTATTATTTACACGCGTTTCTCCGCCTTTTTAACACGAGCATTTGCTCTAAAAATAGGTGTATCACGATGTACTGTAATAAAAAGAAAACAAACTTAATGTAATGTAATACCATGAACCTAATTGTTAATTTAATATTAAATAAAGAAATTTAAAAAAAAAATTCATTCACATAAAATTGAAAGAAATCAGCATACATTTTTAAGCCAAGATGAAAGGACGAATACTTAAACAAGTCAGTAAATTTACAGTAGAACAAGAAAACTGCCACTCATGTCGTATGGAAAGTGATCAGCAACATTTTGTACTTAGTTATTATACTACATTTTATGACATGTTATAACCTTTTATACTTTTGTAATAAACAACAGTAATAAACATAGCAAATAACATTAGTTTCTTTCAAAACCTTTCTCATACAATTCACACCGTCCAACTATCTTTTTTCAGGTATAAAACATATTATATATATAGTATATATGTCGTATATATTTTTACTATATGTATATATGTACTATATATATAATATGTTTTATACCTGAAAAAAGATAGTTGGACGGTGTGAATAATATATATATATATTGTCTCATTTTGTCTCATTTTATATATATATATATATATATATATATATATATATATATATATATATATATATATATTTATCCCCTCTCGTACTATGTTGATCTCGCGCGACGGTACGCCAGGTATTTGTTGATCCGTTTGCATTTGTTGATCCACCCCGGATATGTTGATCCATTACCCAAGCTGGCATACATATGTAAATCCCTACAGATCAACTTGTGTCATCGAGATTTAGCTGTAAGCCACGCCCATTTTTCGGTCGCATATACATTTTACACGATTTATTTTGTTGATCTATATATTTCTGACAAACTTGACGGCTTGCATGCGTTGTAACTTAACCGCCAATTTCGCGCGCGTTGTCGTACTTTTTAGATCCTGTTAGTACATCCATATTCTATGAAAATGACTTTATACTTACAGAGGATAGACTGCCTCACGAGTATTTATATTGAAATGGAACTTTCGCAAACGTCAAATCCATGCTAAAAAAATCTTTTGAACTTGATTAAACAAAAATTGTAAATTTAATACATCATTTACTACGTTTCGTGACTTAGCAGGGGTGCTCGGGTTCATAGGGTGAGGTTTGTCTGGGTCATTTTATAAGAGAAATTTTGAACTTTGATTGAATAAAATTTTATTTTAATGTATCTTTTACCATCTCTCCCGACGTAAGTTTCTTGTAATGATTAAGTTGAAACAAAGCGTAATATCCATAATATGTGCCTATTAAAATTGCGGCGATTAGATTGGTAAGAATTAAATTTTACAAATTTTAAATTATGATTGCTAAAAAATCTATTCTAATTTGTTTATTACTAAACATGGCTAAAGTCATTTCAAGCTACGATTCCAACCAACGATGTTTTAGTATATGTTCGTCAATCAACAAGAGCCATAATGTCTGTACATCAGAGCCCTCGAGAACTATTACAATTATGTGTACCGCCGCCCCGGGAACCATTTATTAGATAACCAACACCCCTACCATAGGTCACCGTCAACGTTTAGCGAGATTGTTGTTTATTTCTTATATTTTTTACAACATATCCACTCAGGAGGCCCTGAGGAAAATCGTAACCCTCAGGGCCTATGTCATTTTTGTGAATGCTGTGTTGGGGGAATTTTGAAGGAAAGGAAGGAGAGTGGGTTCTGGGAAGTAAATAGGTATGATGGGTGGGTAGTAAATCTGGGGTTCAGTGTGATTGAGTGATATACATAAGAATCCAACTCTCCTACTGCGTTGCAAGGCGATGCGTTGAAAGAGGACTAATCGATCCGGCCCACCACGCAGTTATTAGGCAGGCGCATCCGCCGCCAAGCCCCTCACATACCTCACCCCATAAACTCGGGCACACCTGATAAGTCACCAAACATATCCAACAACTTGGGGAGACCTATGGCAGAAGTGTAGGTTATCCAATAAATGGTTCCCGGGGCGGCGGTGCACATACCCTCCTCCCAAATTGTAATAAACGTCTACTTTCAAATGTAAAACATAATTTAAAACGTTCCTAAAAGACGGCCTCCGTTATCGAGGGGTAAGGCTATCGACTAGCAATCCGAAGGTCGCGGGCTCAAATAAATTTTACTTAAATTAATTTGTACTATTTTACAATTAGTGTTTGGCAACCAGATCTGAAGAGCCAAGTACTCTCCCAACTTCCTCATCTCCTTCGAGGTTCACAATATCTTCAGTCTCACAACAACCCCAATTGAGGATGCCATAGTCTCACTGGCTCCAGACGGGAGCAGTTGGGACTCTGGTGTGGTATTCAAAACTAAAAATCTACAGCTAATTTCGAGAAGTTGAATAAAGTGTTTTTAGCACGGCAAAATGGCAAAATTTCAATATTATTGTAACAATAGCAGACTAACATGTAGACTAATATTAGACATTAATACATCAATGAATAACATTCATTTTACATGACCACCCAATGAGAAGCTGATTTTTTTCACAGTTTGTCTAGAACCGAACACGTGCATGTTATACTAATACCAGCTAGAGGAGAGCGTAAAACACTTCAATATTTTTTTATTTACATATTGATAATTCTTCGATGCTTCATAATAATGTTTCATAAAAAAATACAAATCAAATCACACCACATCCAGACAAAGAAGCCGATATGTTTTTATACACAAAAAAGGTTTATTTGGATATTCTCTGTATTAAAACTAATTTCGTTAAAAAATAATACTTTATTGTGAATTTGATCAGACCTAAACTTCGTTGTTAAGATAATGCAGCTGCGTGGCCGCCCGCGCCGCGATATATCCATGCCGGCGTTCTTTTGTTGTAACGACACCCTGATTAGAATACATTTAATTGTTTTGTCTTTGATTTTATAAATATTTTTAATAAATTAAAAACGGCTATGGAATTCCACGTTTTGCCACCGCGTTTCCGGATACTATTGATTACTTAACACGGCTAAATATTTCAAAACGACTTATTAACGATTCCAGAATGTACTTTATTTATTACTGTTTTAAAAATGTATCTGTTTCTTTAGACAATTTTTTTTTTATAAACTGCCTATAAACTACGTTTTATTACTTATCCACTGGAGCGATCTCTGTCATATTTTAGACCGGTCGGTGGCCGAGTTGACATCGCGTTTGGGTCCCACCCAGGCGCGGCGTAGTGTGTTCAATTCCTGGGCTGGCTAAGTCCTCCATCACAACACAAGCAACATTTTCAGCTGACTGTGGTGGTAGTAGGAGATTTTCAAATATTGCCAGGTTATTCGAAACCCGGGAATGTATGTCTTTCTTTTAAAAAAGTATTTATTTTATTTATTTATTATTATTACATTTATTACATACAAGATATACAAATATAAAAGGAAGCTTTGACTGTCCAACGGGGGATAATTATACCAGTACAACTCAATTACTGTCAAACTTGTTGTAAAATCAGATATGAGCGCATCAGCAGAATGCTGCCTGCTCATTACATAATAATAATAATAATAATTGACCCCGTACTACAAATAAACCCAAGTTTTTTTAAAGTTTCTGTGAGTACAGCTCCCAAGTCTTGCTCAAGTGCATGTCCGTCCGTAACACTTAGTCAATGTAATTATTTGTTCGTTGTCCTCTTTCCTAATGTGAAGTTTATATTTTGATTTTAATTAATATATTTACACGTTGTTTGGGGTAAAGTTTTATCTCATTCATAAAAAAAAACTTTTTCTTCTTCTGTTTTTATCGAGATTAAAGCAAACTATGATATTAACATATATTTGTTTTTCTTTTTTTATTACATCAAGTAGTTACGGTTCGTGATTAAACAGATTTTCTTGAGGATATATAGTGTATTACGTTAAAAATAATTGAAATTTTGAAGAGTAAGTTTAAACTAATCCTAACTAAATTAAACTAATACTAACCCCGGGGTCGGGGTCATTGCAGCATTTCACTCAATTGGTTTATGAGAATATAGCTTAATTTATATGAGATTGAAAAAAAATCATATACGAATTTGGTGGGCAGTTAAATTGTCTGACGTTGATTATAAGTATTTTTTTCGTAAACTTTATATGCAAGACGTAGAAAATGTTAAAGTCAAATTGGTTCAATTGGCTTTGGTCTCCTCTACCGATGAAGCAAGTGATTTCATTGTATTTCATTAATATTCATTGGGCCTCTGTGAAAAATTCTTCACATAAAATATAATCGAAAAAATTGATTAAATATAATTGCATTTGTAACCACCTTGTGGTGTTTTTTTAGTATATTCCACTGAAAGATGCCGACTTCCGGTCATATTGTTTAAATAATATTAAATGTGAGATAATTCTTTTAAATAAGAAGATTTAATTTTATTTAGAGAACTTTAAAATATAACGATTTCCGGTAAGATGTGACAATAATTTAAACAGAATATTAATATTTAAAAAATAATGTTTATTCGATTTGAATGATTTATGCCAATCATTGGGACTTTCTTTTCAAGAGTTATGTGATTATAAAGTTTACGATTTTTTTAAAATCCTAATAAAAAGTGATAATCGATAAAAATTGTGTGAATTCATTGGTTATAACTTATAATATAGATCATTTTGTATGTCTCCATATTCAAATTCGGAGGTATGACTTTTTTATGTGACACATCTCACTAGAGCGCCCCTGTCTTTACACGTTAAATACAGAGAAACTATGTCGCCACCCAGTTGGGCAGCGTTATGGGGCGGGTTAAGGTAGGGTCTGTAGGAATGAATTTATTAATGCGGGTCTTAAAAAGGCCCGGATTATATGGAGGAGGAAAAACAGATGCCGATAGCTCGTTCCACATGCGAGCCGACTTACGATAAAACGAGTTGGAGAAACGACCCGTTCATATATAAACAGGCTCTAATAAAATACCCCTAGAATAGACACAGCATACGCACATTTCGTCATACATGATTTTACAGCACATATGCCTCAGGGATCTCATTTCTACAGTATTCAGTCTACTTTCAGCCTTCTTCTGCCAGTTTCATGCTCACTTCCACATATTAGGGTAGGTACCAGCACTCCATTGTGGACTTGCCGGATCGAAAGAGACTGGTTGAGGGATACCTTTTGGCCATAAAAATCTAAAATGGCGGCAAAAGGAATAATGTTATATGGTATATTTTGAACTTCTTACCACCTCTCCTGATTACGCTTCGTGACTTAGTAGGGGTGGCCGGGTTCTTGATTATAATGGGTAATTATTTAAAATGGGTAATCAATGGATGATTGAACGCGGTTGGAGATAACAAAAAACTGTCCAAAGAAGCGAAACTCCACAATGGAGTGCTGGCACCTACCCTAATATATGGAAGTGAGGCATGGAACTGGCAGAAGAAGGCTGAAAGTACACTGAATACTGTAGAAATGAGATCCCTGAGGCATATGTCCAACCGCGTCCAATCATCCATTAATTACCCATTATAACCAAGAACCCGGCCTCCCCTACTAAGTCACGAAGCGTAATCAGGAGAGATGGTAAAAGATACAGGTTCAAAATTTCCTACATAACATTATTCCTTTTGCCGCCATTTTGGATTTTTGTGGTCGAAAGGTATCCCTCAACCAGTTTATTTCGATCCGGCCCGCCACGCAGTAGATGGGAAAACGCATCCGCCGCCAGGACCTAGACAAACCTCACCCTATGAACCCGTGTACCCCTGCTAAGTTATGATTTTTTTATGGATTTGTTTTTGCGAAATTTTCGTTTCGATCTAAATACGCATACATTTCTTATAAACAATTCAAGCAACACACGTCATTTTGATTTGAAACGGTACCATTTCACAGTCATTTCATGCGATATTCGACTCTAGAGACTAATACTTTGAGTTCAATATCACAAAAGATTACGGAATCACATAAAACCTTGTGATGAACAGTCCACCGATTGCCCCTTGATTGGTTCATTTAGTAAAACCATATATAGGGACACAGATCAACTTTGTCTAATAACTTCTTACCTGGATCAACATACTACGGGAATAGATCAATATATATGAGATCAACATAAGTATGCCAATTTGGGTAGATCAACATAAATTATGCATCCGATTTCCATACAAATTTTGAAAATTTTATTAACAGTATATCAAATGGTTTTTCTGGCAAACTGGCAACATTGATAATTATTGTACCACTGTTGTCAATTCATTCAGATGTATTCCATAATAGCCAAGTTATATGGTGTTAAAGGTGGATCAACTTAGTCTAACAACTTCTTACTGGATCAACATAATACGGGAAGAGGACAATATATATATATATATATATATATTGTCTCAATTTATGCCTTCTTTAAGAAAAGTACAATTAATTCCGGTGGTTTAAACTTTAAAAAAACATGGTTCATATATGTACACAAAATTACAAAATTTCATCAAAATTAACAAACTTTAAGGCTTGTGCGGGAGACCTAAAATCCATTTTTTATAAATAAAAATCGTTTCTTACTTATTTTTATGCCCTTATATTACTGTTTTTTAACTTGGAATAAACACAAAAGTTACGATTTAATTTTTTTAAATTTAAAAAAAAATAGATATTTAAAAAAAAAAAAAAAACTTTAGGCCTTGTGCAGGAGACTAAACATTTTTTTACAAATCAAAAACTTTTTGTGGTAAGTTGTGGTACCTAGTAGCAACTTTTTTTCAACATGGAATTTAAAAACAAAAAAAAAGTTAAAAATCGATACACCCTATTCTATATGTATTTAAAATGACTGATTTTTGCATTTTTATGTATAAATTTTTTGATAGATCTAATACACCTTAATTTTTAATGAGAGAGCTATGTATAGTGCCAATTAGATTTTTATTTTTATAACGTACTTAGATACATTATTTATTTATTTATATATTTTAATATTAATGTAAATATTTATTTACATTTTTTAATATTTATTTACATATTTTAATATTTATTTACATATTTCAACATTAATTTAAATATTAAAAACATATTATTTATACATTTTAATATTTATTTATATAGTTTAATAACCCGTAAAAACAAGATATTTTTACTAAATCACATCTAATTTAAAACGGCTTTTAAAACTGGTTTAACCGGGGATGAAACCTTCCTCCCCAGAAACGAAGAGTCGACAACTCTACCAACCTCACCAAATTCTCATCGAGTAGGACCGACATTTATTTCGTATATTAACTGCCTATCATCCGAAGTATGAGAAATGCGTAAATGTCAGCGTACATGGTTGTACCAGACACTTGTTGTCGATGACAATTTAGTTGATAATTCATTGTCATCGACAAAAAGTCTATCTCCCGAGTTCCAATTTATTACCAAAAACAAAATTAAAATAGATTTATAAATAAAGGAAAGTTACATATTTTTTTTACTTCAATATCTCGGTTACATGAAGTTATATAAATTATCTCTACTTCTTTCATTGCTCTGATTCCCTGTGACCGAATTTCGTCCTCTGAGTTACCCTTTCAGGCAACTTTGAAGGATCTCAGAGGTGGTTCAACAACTTTGTTGAATAAAAGTGCTGAATCTTTTTGAATCATCAGCGAAGCTCTTGTTCGGGATATAATAAGATTGATCTGCAAACATCTTCGTTTACATTTTTTTGAAGATAAGTATAAGATATGCGAACAATATTCAATGAGTTATTTAATAACTACAAACGTAATTTTGAAAAACAATAATAATAAGCAAAGTGTTTAATAGTATATTACTAAGTATTAAATATAAAAAAATAACTTATATCATTGATGTCGCTATTCTAAATTCCTGTAATATTCAAAAATCTGTTAATGAAAAAGTAAGAAAATACACAGATTTAGGAAATGAGATAAAAAGAATTTGGCATTCTCAGACTATAAAAATATTACCATTCGATATTTCGGCTAATGGCATTATACCTAGCTCTCTCATTAAAAATTTAGGCGTATTAGATCTATCAAAAAATTTATATATAAAAATACAAAAATCAGTCATTTTAAATACATGTGGGATAACGAAATATTTTTTAAATATTTATGTTGAGTGATCAGTAGGATTTATAGGCCCTGTTAGGAGTTCTACCAAGCCGAACCCTCTGATATGAAAATATCTGGAGTCGGTGAATTATTTTCCCATTTGAACTCTGGTGAGTTGACGTGTTGTTCTTGTATTGTTTTGTATTTATTTTGCTTATATAATTCAATTGCATAATGTTGATTGACTAGATGATCATTTGTGGAAAAGTGAGTGGAAGGGTTTAGTTTTTGGGGAAGATTTAACCCGGACATAAAACCGGAAAATTTATTTAAGTATTATAATAGTATAATAAAAAAACCTCAATTTTTAATATTTAATTATTGAAGATGATTTAGCGATTCTGAAACGAAAATTTGAAACTGAAAAAAGATATGGTCGCATCTAGGACATGAACCCTGGACCCTAGCCTTACCGGGGCGCCGCTTTACCAACTGAGTTAACCCTTTCCAATTCGGTCATATTTTAACTGCGTCATACGTCGATTATCTTCATTTTCTCACCCTCACATTTTTATGATCGCAAGATTTAACTCAAACTAAATGCTGTGTCTTGGATAAATTATTTTATTTTTTTTAATACGCGACATCTATTGATTTTCTAGGAAGTCTAGGATGAATATTTACCGAGTAAATCCTCAAATTGTAATATTTAATTATTGACGACAATATTAGCGATTCTTAAAACGAAAATTTGATACAGAAAAAGATACGATTGCATATAGGACGACCTAAATGCGTCCTAGATGCG
This sequence comes from Hesperophylax consimilis, assembly GCF_061612785.1. NCBI lineage: Eukaryota > Metazoa > Arthropoda > Insecta > Trichoptera > Limnephilidae > Hesperophylax > Hesperophylax consimilis. The sequence continues at coordinate 7,234,989 of NC_142857.1, forward strand.
ACTGTATATTTTCTGATTTTTCTGTTTCAAATGTTCGTATAAGAATCGCTTATATTGTTTTGTTTGTGATTTTCTGTGTAGATTTACCAGTTTCCCACTTGTGATACGAGGTTCAGGATACCGTGTATATTGCTCTCATTACTTTAATTTCAGTTTAACTTTAAACATGTTAAAGTATCCTTGACTGACAAATACAAAACCGTCGCGTCAAGAATCGAGAACCATTCCCGTATGTAGAGAAATAATGATAACAGTTAGGCAAGTTATAGTTTTGTGTGCTCTGCATTTGTGCAGAACAAGCTGTTCTCGGACATATATATATATAATGTTGGAGAAACATTTTGTGGTCAGTAGGGTTTGCGGACTGGGAGGTCTCAAAGTTCTTGGAAGGAACACGAAGCGACTGCTACAGCAGACACTCCGAGTCGTAAGGTGAAGCAAAACAGGATATTCATGAATTTTATATTTCAAAATTTTATTACGTAATCAAACAGCACGGTGATTATATTCTTCTTTATTGCGTGGAAGCCTGATTGCGATTCATACTCGATAAAATCAACACGAACTTTGTGTCTAATGTTTTCAAGGGTCTAAAGAAATTCGGAAGTAATGACGAACAGTTATTAATTGATAATGTACATTAGGGTGTATCGATTTTTAACTTTTTTTTTGTTTTCAAATTCCAAGTTGAAAAAAAGTTGCTACTAGGTACCACAACTTACCACAAAAAGTTTTGGATTTTTAAAAAAATGTTAAAGTCTCCCGCACAAGGCCTAAAGTTTTAATTTTTTTATAAAAAATATCAAATTTTTTTTAAATTTAAAAAAATAAAATCGTAACTTTTGTGTTTATTCCAAGTTAAAAAATAGTAATATTAGGGCATAAAAATAAGTTAGAAACGATTTTTTTTATAAAATATGGATTTTAGGTCTCCCGCACAAGCCCTAAAGTTTGTTAATTTTGATGAAATTTTGTAATTTTTGTGTACATATATGAACCATGTTTTTTTTAAAGCTTAAACCACCGAATTAATTGTACTTTTCTTACAGAAGGCATAAAATGAGACAGTATACATATACATAATTCTTATATACATACAGTAAAAATATATATACTATATATATAATATGTTTCATACCTGAAAAAAGATAGTTGGACGGTGTAAATTGTATGATAAAGGTGTTGAAAGGAGCTTAGTTTGCGATTTTTTTCTATCGAGGTAATTTCATATAATTAACGTTTCGGCATAACAAACGTACAGATAGTGTCTTAAAAAAATGTTTTTTTTAAAACTTGAAAACTGAGTTAACTAGAAACTTGTTATAAATCAGTAGAAATTGGGTGTACGGGGGCAAGGTTTTGATTTTAATTTCCATGACTCTACAAAATCGCGTTATATTCAAAATCTCGTACCGAGATGAAACTGAATTCAGAAAGGGCTCAATAGTTGGCAAATTGCGAAACTATTGCAACGAAATATTGATTCCGCTGCGTCAATTGTGCTTTTCTACAAAGAGAAAAATGAGTATTGTAATCGTGTTAAAAACGTGACAGCATACCATTTCCTGATAAACTATTATTTCTTCATAATATTATCAGAACACTTGTTAATGAAGCTGCGTTTATCTAAATATTTTATAATGAAAAAGTGTGAAAATATTAGAATTTTATGAACACGTGTTCCGAAATCGTCATAACACATTCGTGTTTTAATGATATTTTATTAGAAAATCTGAAAATTCACTCGTTAAGGCTCCGTAGTAAGCATTGAAAAAGAACAAGAAAATGGTTCGAAAGGAAGATATGTATATACGAATGTTGTAAGGAGCGAGAGGAGGGCATATTTATTAAAATACCACTCGTTTAAAATATAGTAAAAATCTCTTGAGAAATATAAAATTTGCATTTAAAGATACACTTTGAAATTTTTCATACCTTTGAAATTTAATGTTAAATAACAAAACAAAATGTGTTTTTAATATTTTTCGGAGATTACTTTTCGATTTTTTTCTATTGATGTAATTTAAAATAAAAAATCTTTTCTGCTCTACAAATGTATAAATATTGTCTTCAAAAACAACATATATTTTTTTAGGAACTTAAAAAATTGAAGTTTTCAAGAGATGAATAGTTATAAGTCGGTAGAAATTAGAAATGCTGGGGTTTAAAGGCCTGTAGTCCCGTTTTTAACAGGAATACGGATAATTTGAAGAGATTTTGAATAAATTAGCAGTATTTTAAATTATTAAATTTTCTAGGTGTAGAGTACCAATGTGGTCAGTCAAAACACACATTATTTCCCCAATCAATGGGAAGTCTCAATTATTGTCAATAGTTTCATTTACCTACAATAATCGATTTTTTTTCAAATATGATATCAAACTCAAAGCTCAAATCAAAAAGATATGCCACAAAATCGACTCCAAACGCGATATAGATTCACAAGTTTTCCGCTTGTACTGCGAGTTTTAGGAAACCGTGTATAATAAAATACAATAATGTTCGCAGAAGACATTGAAGTATTCAGATTTGTCAAAATTGAAGATTTTTTAAACTTATTTAATATCAACGGTACACATTATTATTCCAAAAATAGTAATTGCACGTCCCCATAATAGCAAACTACTGAATTACAAAAAAAAAAATAAACCCATCTTCCATGAAGTTAAATAGATCCGCCACATCTGCGTATATATTGTTAACTTTATGTAATCTAGGTATAAGCGAGCAGCAATAAGTTGAAATTATCAATCCTGGTATTGTTACATTTAAACAGGGTTTTGGAACGATTGTGGCTTTATGAAATTCAATAAGATTAAAAAAAAATCAGGGCTATCTATACTACCATTTACAATTTTGAACATATACATTTCGCTGTTAGTATTGGGTAATATGGTTTCAATATTAATTATCAAGATTATTGTAATCCAAAGGGACAAAACGTAAATAAGCCAACTGTTGAACTGAAATAATACCATCCCTTTCTAAGCCGAAGTGATAATATGAACTTTGTGTGGGCAACGACTCCTCCCAAAGCGTTTATGCATAAATAATACCTATGTACGTGTGTGTAGGTAGGTACGACTTACCTTCACCGTATGATCCCCTCAAACCATATTCTAAGTACCGTAGTACACAGATACCCGATAAAAACCGTACCAAAATTAATGTAATTACGTATAAAAGGTGTATTTAAGAAAATTAATTAAAGCGATTCACTACGTAGTAATGCAAAATCATGTGTTTTTGGTTTGAAAATTTGGTCGCATAGAAATGTTTCAGATGCTTTAATTAAATACTGCGAGTAGAATACATCCTCGCCTTTGAAATAATCGAGTATTTTTTAGATTAGTCTTTTTATAAGCCCAGAAAAAAATATTGTATAAGGCCTATGAAAACTGCTTTATATTTCAAAATCTCCTATTTACGAACCCATTTTCGGTTATGATTTTATTGTATAGTGTGGAAAATTAAGTTATTTATAAAATGATCGGAAAAAAATTAAATATTTATGCCTGAACATCCACAAAATAAAATAAACAGCATTTTTTGGCCATATTTTTTTCTTGCATAAATCAAAACAGGCGGATGGTGTTAAGCGTGAATTTAAACCTTATCGCCATCTACGTAAGGGGTTTTATTGATAGCGGCTCGATTTAAAATATTACACGACGTAGTGCATCGCCTTAAGAATATTTAACATTATTCCGTAGTTGTAAACGATGAATTTATTTATTGCATCTCATTATTCACAAAATAGGATTCTATGTCACGGATAATTTTGAGCAAGGCCGCCAAAACAGGCTTTTGATTCTTCCTAGTTGCAGAACTAACTTAGCAATGGTGATGACCTTGGGAAGAATCAATAGGATAATTAACTGCCTCGCAGAAAATGTGGGTATTTTCCACATGTACTCCAACGTATTTAAACGTGAAATATTATTAATCAAGACTTAACATTGTAAACCTATATTTGAAAATTCTTTTTTTTTTGCCCCACTTGTAAATGTATTTGTTATTCACTTTTTTGTAATTTTTAATTACCAATATTGCAATGTACTGGTTTATACTGTTTTTACAAATAAATAAATATATCACGTTTTTTTCTCATATAAATTAACCTCACTAGGACTAGGCCTGTATCGAGGTAAATAATTTACATTTTAGTGAAGCAAACATAAAGTTATTCTACATACAAACACAAAATATTTCAAAATTAAAGAAAAAATATGTGTTAGATGTGTTACCAGATGGGTAATTTGATAGGATATTTTAACAATATTTGAACTGCAATTTACCATAATGAATACATAGAGCAGATTGATGAGTTTTTATATTTCGGGTACAGCAAAGCAGACAGTGCAGTATTGAAGTGGGGGTAGAAACCTGGGTAGGGTCTCATTGTGTCGGGAGGGTCTTGCCGTTTTCAGGTGTTACCATGGTTTAGTCCGGACAACTCTGAGGCTTTACAGTCAGCCCGTTTCTTGAAAATGGCCATTCTTTCGTCTCTCCCATTCCTCTCCTCTTCGTGCGAGGCTACCTGAAAGAATTTTTTCAAACAACAGCCTTAGAAGAACTTTAGGAATCAACCTTATTATATACTATACCTTAGACTTAATCATAAAAATGAATTCATTGACTTAAGTTGAAAAGTCTCAACTTTCTGGACAAAGGAGAATGGTATCCTTTTAGTAGTTAATTGTTGATTACATATTGTTATATTTATCATTTTTGAATAACATGGGATTGTTGTGATTTATTTTTGGGGTATTATGCGTGTTTATATACGCCATATTATATGTTCCAGATGTGACAAGGTTTATGTAGGCCAAACGGAACGCACGATATCCAAAAGAATATCAGAACACTTTTGAGAATGTAAACTCGGCCACCCTGACAAATCGGCAATTTCCAGGCACTTGACTGAAACCAACATCAACTGCGTGCTAGGCCGGATTGGTAGAGACTGGTTGAGGGAGATCTTTTGACTTCTCCAACTGAACTCTCTCAGAACATTGCCTGGCACTGCAGCAAGAGGGATGGACTTACTGACCCCCAAATTTCTACACACCCCTCGTACCTTTTTCTTTCTCAGAACTTCCCATCCTTCCTCCTGTGGAGATGTGGAGAAAATGTGTTATTTTGAAAAAATGCATTGAAGTTGAAAAGAAATTGTCACTATTATCTTTTCGTTTACTATTTTACCGGCATTTACACATATTCCACAGATTAAGACACATCAGAAAATATAATAACAGTTTTTAGCTCTTTTTATATTTCTAGAAAATATTACTTAAGGGCGCTTTATCAAGTTATAAATTAAGTATAAACTTAATTAAAATTAAGAGACGTAACATTTTGAACAAATTGTTGACTTTATTACTAAACGTTTTTAAATTTCAAAAATTCAAGTACCGATTTCAGTAATTATAAAGATCTTGGAAAGGTTTTTTCACTTGAAACACTTAAACGTATATTTCAAGAATTAAATTTGTAAGTAATTTCTTGTTAGTTGCTGTACTCCAGTTTTAATAAATTATCCAATGAACTATTCCTGACGGAGGCTTACTCAGAAAAATGTTAATTAATGGGACTTTCTACGAATAAACTATACATTAATTAGAAAAGGTAAAAATGAAACTCTGATATCAAGGTAACGCTTCCTAAGACTTTGTAATCGAAATAAAACATAGTTTCTTTAAAAAAATAATTGTTGAAGCTTTCGCTGGAGCGATTTTTGGCGTATTATGGCAAATTTGCAAGAACACTTTGAGCGATCGCTTGTCATCATTTGGCATCTTTATAGAACCTTAAATATGGAATAAATGGCGAAATCTAGGTAGATTCATCGACTTTAAATATACAGGGTGTATCGGCACGTACCCGACAAACTTTAACCAGCTATTCCTTAGCATATTTGGAGTAAAAAATGTTATGTGCACTTTGCTGTCCGGTAACGTTTTTTTTTAATAAAAAATTTACTATTCATATTTTCACCACATGTCACCACTGTTTTATCCTTTGTCAAAGTTTGAAAACCCATCTGGCAAATATTTTATTCGAATTCCGTTGAATAATGCACGTGTGTACCTATATTGGCGCACTTTTACAATCACAACGAAATGGCACGGCACCATTCGTCTCATTTTTAACTATTATTATTTAGTGTGTGCGAAAGAGCGAAGACGGTTTTTGACATACTTGCTTATAACAGCTGTTGAACACGAAACGCAATGCCAATGACAGTGATGTAGTGTGGAATTTTTTTTGTTTTTAATTGAAAAAAAATGCTACCGGACAGCAAAGTGCCCATAACATTTTTTACTCCAAATGTGCTAAGGAATAGCTGGTTAAAGTTTGTCGGGTTAGTGCCGATACACCCTGTATATATATAGACGTTAACCCTACAAAGGGGGCCCTGAGATAATTAATTTCTCTCAGAACCTATGTCATCTTTTGGGATGGAAGGAAGGAGAGGATGTTCTGGGTAGGTAAAACGTATGAGGATTGGGTAGGAATCTAGGGATCAGTATGTCCAGGTGTGACGACCATATGAATATATCCCTCGCAATACGGCGCAAGGTGATGGGTCGAGAGACCAGTTGGAGAGATCAAAGGGTCTCCCAGAACCAGCCTCTCCCAATCTGGCACGCCACGCAGCGAATAGCGAACCACTTGGGGTGACCTAGCAGAGGTGTTGGTTATCCAATAAATAGTTCCCAGGGAGGCGGTATACAAACCCGCCTCCCAAATTGAAATATATTTCCATATACCGTGAATCAAACTCATTCCTTTAAAAAACAAATTACAAAATGGATCCTTACACACGGAATACATTACAACTACGATACCCATTAATTCTACACTCTATCAATTTAATCACCTTTCAGACAAAACATAATATATCCTTATTCCCTAACTTAGCGGTATAGTATGTACATAATTAATTAGTGTGATCTATTTACTAATACTTTTTCATCTTCTTATAATTCTCTAACTTCTCCATCCTCTTCTTGCAACCCAAACTAGCTATGCATCATTTTTCTTATTTCTCTATTTTATATTATATTAATGTATAGATTCTATGTTCGCAAAATGTAAAATTCACCCGCCATAACACAGGGTCATCCCTAGCATGGAGGGTGAAATATCACAAAAAACCACATGTACTCTCTAAATCATGTATTAATAAAATAAATAAATAAAATAATAATATTTCGAAGAATGGAATTCTTGAAAACAATGATAAATGTATGTACGAGGCATATCCAGAAAGTAAGTGTACTGAATTTTTATAGGTTACAATTTTCTTTATTGAAACATAAAAATTATATGGTTACCGAAGTACATATGTAAGCTATTTTTCGACATAGTCGCCATTCCTCTCAATGCAGGTGGTGAAGCGGGGTATCAACTTTTTGATGCCTTCCTCGAAGTAGTTTCCCGCCAACCCCTTCGTCCACTTCTCCACCTCCCCCTTTACCTCCTCGTCTGTTGAAAACCTTTTTCCACCCATGTACAGCTTCAGGGAGGTAAAGAGATAAAAATCTGAAGGTGCTAGGTCAGGCGAATGCGCGGGGTGGTTTAGGACATCCCATTTAAACGAAGCAAGCAGTTCCTTCGTTGCGTTGGCCGTGTGTGGTCTGGCATTGTCGTGCAGCAGGCTGACTCCCTTTGTCAGCATGCCTCTGCTCTTGTTTTGAATCGCCTTCCGCAATTTTTTTAAGGTCTCACAGTATCTTGTAAAGTTGATGGTCTCCTTTTGAGGCAGATATTCAATCAAAATTATGCCTTGACAGTCCCAAAACACGGATGCCATAATTTTCTTGGCTGAAATTGTGGTTTTGAACTTTTTGGCGGAGGGTGAAGAGGTGAGAACCATTTTTAAACTCGCGATACCACTTGCACACACTCGTACGATTCATAGCTTTATCACCATATGCAGTTTTCACCAAATTATAAACCTCAAACGGAGGTTTTCCCTTACAAACGTGATAACGGATGACGCCGCGTATTTTGCACTTGACGGGAGATTGTATTGACATTTTTCACGAAACGTGTTGTCGCGTCGACACTTCTCAACGTACTGACCTTGAACCGGTCTCGTTGCGGAGGGGAAGAGTCAGGTTACATGTAAGTGTAGCCAACATGTCGAAAATAAAATTCATTCGGTCGTGAGAGCCTCAGTACACTTACTTTCTGGATACGCCTCGTATATACAACCAATCGCTCGAGTGCTTATTAAAATATAATTTTTGAATATAATCTCTGGGCGTTTGTCGAGTTGAACAAGTAATAATAATAGTCATTTCCACGTGAAGTATGTTGTGATGCTGAATATCGTGAGGAGAAGAAGGAGAGGAGAAGAAATGGAAGGTGGGGAAAAAAAGGTACCTGGTTATTCAGATCCGTTCACTAAACACTACTAAAGCCATTTCAAGAAACGTTTCTAACCTGAATGGTGGTCTTACACCATGGCGATACTGAGAGTATCTTCAATTCTGGACGTGCGCAAATACACTATTTATTAACAACACAAATTGATCAAATAAATTTTACTTATTTGAAACCGCGATCTTAAGATTTCAAGTCTAGTCGCTTACCCCCAGACCACAGAGTTTGTAAAATTCCGGGCATTTTTTTAATTAACAGCTTTTCTCTCTTGACGAAGTTTTGTTTTTATTCGGCCACCGTGCACTGAGCACACATTACCACCCAGTCCCGCCAGGTTAGACAAACAGGTCGGAGCCACGACCCCAAATTGAACAAGTTAAAATACCTTAATTAAATATGAGCACCCCACACCCTCGTAAAGCCTTTTACTGTGCCTCCCTTAACGATATCGCTTTACGGTGACGTTACCGAACCCACCCACTCCTCCTCATCACCGCGTAGGACGAATACCAAAATAACTTCGTCCAGTCAGACCACACAATGCACAACGCAAATTTGCAAATAGCAAATAAAATCAGTCGAAAGGGCACAATAAGGCGTATGAAATCATTTGTAACATTGATAGTATATTAATGTCACAAACAGTGGCGGTTCTTCCCTTAGGTCAATTGGTGTGTGACCCCCCAAAATTATAAGACAACAATAATAATCAATTATGTGCATCAAAACAACTGGAATTATTCTTAATTTATTTAAAATGTAACGCGAAACAGCAGAGCTGCGAGCCGCGGCGGCGAGTGACTAGCAGTGACTAGCAGTGACATCTGTTGTCTCTAATAGAAGCTTTCATTCACAAGTCGACACGATTCGCTGGGTCAATTTAAAGAATGTCCACTTTCTGTCCCTATGCGCGCCATAGAATAAACGAGATGGCACTATATTTTTCGTCGAAGTAAAAATTAGGTACTGAAGAAAGCTTATGGACGCTTAGGTCATGACCGTGGGGGAGACAACACGATGAATATTATATGTTTTACAGAAATGGCGTCATAAAAAAATCTCGGTGTTTCATTTTCACGCTTGTAGTGTGTGGAACAATGTTTGTTTTTCAATTGGAAGGTTTGGAATAATTATTTATGTTGTTATCGATTTAGAATGAAGCTGAAGAATTAAAAAAAAACGTAAAAGATCATTGTCAAAAAGAATCAAACTCTTATTTTATTTACTTTAATGTTGTGCACAACTACATTAAAACTTAATATCATAAAAATAATTTGCCATATGTACATGGACTGTGTATTTATTTCCAATTTACTATATTAACATCGTCGCGGACTCTAAATACTATAACAAATTGAAATAGAAAATAATATATGGACATTTTTCACAATATCAAATAAAGATTAGTCACACATTTTTTCAAATGACCTGACTGGATCCTAAGAGCCGCCTCTGGTCACAAATCAATTTTCATGTATTATTTATTAATTCGCTTGCTAGTTGAAAACTGCTCACACGCTGACCTTTCGGTGTCTGAACGGGGGTTTTAGAGATCGAAGTATTAATTGTTTTTATTTCATATCGCAAATCGCAAGTTTATAAAAGCCAAGTTTCACCCTTGAGAAATCCAACTCAAATGGCTTGGGTTAAATTTTATTGGAAGATTCAGGATTTTTATATGAATTTATGTGCTAAGCTATATATATTTATCAATATGATGACTATCTATATTTAGGTTTACAAATACTTGAACTTGCACACGAGTAGGTACTATTTATTTATTTTTTTATTGAGAGGAAGCTACAAGCCAAAAATGTTTATATTCCTGGTATACCTTATATTGTACCAGTTGACAAACGGAGTCCAGAAGCGTTCGATTTCAAGTACAAAACTGGTTTTTATTTATTTTGTTAAAAATTTTATAAGTGAGCAAAAAAATAAATCAAGTGAAACTGTCACAGATAAAACTGAATTTTTTAAAGTTATTTCCTTTACGCGTTCATACATTTATATTGAAAAATATTTTTTTAGTAGTTTACATCTATATTTTTATTGAGTATTGATTTTTTTATTTGTATTCTACTCAAGCGATACGATAGGAAAACCTTCAATTTATAAAGCATATTTTTTGGTATTCATAATGTACACCAATTCGTTTGAAAGATTAATCAAAATAGTGATTTAGCATTAAGCTTCGCCTTAATTTAAACGTCCTGATGGGCTTTTACATGATACATATTTTACAAGATTTTCTGCATTATATAGTGGCATCAGAGATTTTTATTTTTAAAACAACAACAAAAAATAACAATATGTAAATCAAGTATGTTCGTACGTATATAGTCGTTAATATGTATGTGAAAACAACATAAAACTGAAAAGGAGTATGTGATGTACTCGTAGGAAGGTATAGAGACAAGATTTATAAAAAAAGACTAGTTAATAACGAGCAAATAGGTCTGAAATTAGTTGCCTTTTGAAACACATAAAATTATTAACACCAACCATATCAATAAGTTCACAGTGTTTGAATAAGAGATGAATTCTTAGATTTGGTGAGTAAATAGAGTAGTTAGTATTGAGGTTATTGTCACATTTAAAAGTGTCTTTTCTTTGAGTTAGTCTGGCAGGTAATCTTCATTATAAATGAATGCCAATAATTTATGGCTGTCAATTAGAGATTTAATAATTTTGAATAAAAATAATATATCAGTTACAACTTATCTATCTGATAGTTTGAGAAATCTGGTTTCCGTACTAAGTTATTATAATTTATAAATTCATACATGATAAAAATTTATACATTTAATTATGCTTAACAGGAAAGGCTGTGCGGCCTTTTTCAAACAAAAGTTAAATTTGAATTTGAGGCCAAAATACCCAATAAATAATAATTTTTAATCAAAAGATATCCCAAATATCTAGTAAGGATCAGTAATATTTCATTTATTTGAGTTTTACATTTAGAGTCCAATTAAGCAACTTTTTGTCAGTTAAATTAATTATTATAAAATAATTTTTTCCTACCCATAATGAATGGTAAAATTAAAAAATTAAACTATTTATTTTATAATTAAATTTTTTTTGTTGGAAGTTTTATTCCAAAATAAAAAAAATGGTGGTCCAACTTATTTGAATTTACATCCCTAAAATGCTGTTTTAATTATTTTATTTTATGTTTCATCATATTTATAATAAACTAGTGGGCGCGGGCAGACGTTGTCCTGCCACAGACCTCCTTCCATGTGGGCTGCATATTATTTATACCTAATTTTATTTTGATGCATTTGACTTACATTGAATACATGCAAGTTACATTTACAAAATTTCATAGAAATCGGTTGGACGGTGTCCTAGATTAGCGTGTACGAACACGTTATTTTAAGAATAGAGAAAAAATATTTTAGACAAATATTTTGTAATTTAAGCAAAAATATATAAATCGAATATTAAATAAATAACATACTAAATATTTTTTATTTATTTTGATAAACATAATAACTATGTAGTTTGGTTGATTATTTTGAACTCAAATCTAAATTCAGGTTTTGTATAAAAAATACCATGGAACCGTTCCTCTTAAACTGGATTTTGCAATCTATTTTTAATTTTTTAATCGGTGTTGTTTTTATTGTTTCCAGTAGCATATTATTATATTCCATCCCTTTGTAAAATAAACTTATTGGCTTTGTCATTTTTTGTTAGTCTGATTATGTAATGGTGCGCATACATTTGTGAACCGAAACGCGAACCGTACCACGAATTACGGTAAAGGAACGAATCAACTGCAAGCGGCGTTTCGCGCCATTTGCGGTCGCTTCGTTTTTTTCCCATAAGTTGAGGTTCAGTTCGGCAGTTCGGCTCGCGGATGTATATTGTATACGTACACTATTTTATACTCGGCTTTTTAAAATAATTACCTACTTTGTCTAAAAGCTCTTGTTTACAATTCCAATCATAATCCATATATTTGTACCTATTGTTTGCTGTATTTTCATTCACCCAATGTAAATAAAGTTAAACATTTCGTGTTTGCTCCACTTTAAGGTTGAAATAATTTGAGAATTGCTTTTGATACCATATTTCAGAATCAAAGTGTTGTTTGAAATGTATGGAGCCAGTGAGACTATAATTGCTTATAATTATTAGGAATTCGAGGATCCCACCACTTTATTATTAGGAATTATTAGGAATTATTAGGAATGTTGCTTGAAATGGCTTCAGGCGTGTTTGGTGACCAGATCGGAATAGACAGGTACTCCCCCACTTTTCCTCTTTCATCTTTGACGGCCGGCATAGTCTAGTGGTAACGCATTGGACTGCCATTCCGAAGGTCGCGGGTTCGAACCCGGCGTGCGCAATTAAATTTTATTTGATTGATTTGTGTTATTTCACAATTAATTAATTAAAATAATATATAGTATATTTGCGGCACGTTCCAGAGTGGAAGATACTACCAGTATCGCCCTGGTGTAAGACCACCATTCAGAATTGAAACGTTGCTCCAAATGGCTTTAGCCGTGTTTAGTGACTAGATCTGAATAGCCAGGTACTTTCCCACCTTCGTCTTTCCCTTCCCCACTTACCTTCAGCCTCACAACATCCCCCAATCGGGGATGCCATAGTCTCACTGGCTCCAGACGGGAGCAGTTGGGACTCTTGTGAGGTATTCACTATAAAAAATAAAAAAAAACAAATTGAAAATTGAAAATTTCTCCCGAGTAAAAATAATATTTCAGGCGACTAATTATTGCTTATAATTATTTGTTATCCTTTATGCCAAGGCTGCCCAACCTCAGGCCCGCGGGCCACAATGTGGCCCGCGTACGAATTATAAGTGGCCCGCGTGAACCATTTTCAAAAAACTTGCCAATCCGCCAATTTGAAAAAGTGTCGCGGGCCCGCGGTAAAACAAACAATGCAGCTTGCGCGCGGTCACCAGTGTTGGCGATTTATCGCTATTTAGGCTACTCAGAACGAGAATCAGCGACGAAAAAATTTAACCTGTTGAACTTACTTTTTAAACAAAAATAGAACGGTTTTTGATATAATATTTTTTGCGTCCGAAATGGAATCTTATAGCCCCCCCCCCCATGGAATTCGAAAAATTGTTGTGGGGAATCACATATGATGTTTTTTGGTGCGGGGAATTTTTTCTTAGCGAAGTTCCGTAACAACCCCCCCCCCATGGATTTCAAATATTTTGTGGGGAGCACTCACTTTTTTGTGGGGAATTATGTTTTATAGAAATTCTCTAAATCAAATCTAAAATCAACCCCCCCCCATGGAAATAGGAACCGTCAGGTATTCAGTGGCCCGCCAGTGATTCAAAATCGTCAATTTCGCCCAACTGTTAAAAAGGTTGGGCAGCCTTGCTTTATGCTATGCATAAAACCTTGTCTTATTAACATTAGTTTATCATTAAAAAATAATTTCAATTCTGAATGGTTTTCTTACACCAGGGCAATATTGTGAGTATCTTAAACGAGCTGCAAATATACAAAAATAATTTCAATTCTTAATGGTTTTCTTACACCAGGGCGATATTGTGAGTATCTTAAACGAGCTGCAAATATACCATTTATTATTTAAAATGAAAAAAATTGAAATAACATAAATTAAACAAATAAAATCGGTAGGCGGCTTAGTTGACATCCCGTTTGGGTAGTGTGTTAAATCCCTCGGCTGGCTAAGTTCTCCATCAAAACGCAAGCAACATTTTCCGCTTACTGTGGAGGTAGTATGAGAATTTCAAATATTTTCAGGTTATTCGTAACCCAGGAATACTTATCTAATTTTAAAAAAAAATTACTTGCGCACATCGGGATTTCAACCCGCAACCTCTGGATTGCTAACTAGGAGTGATACCCCTTAACAACACATTCCCCAAAACTATTTTCTTGTATCACAATCGGCAACAAAAAATTACACTGAAATGTTATTTTAATTTTTTCGTACTAACAAACGAGGCAAAAATGTTTATTTTTTCATTGCAAATTTTTTCATGATGGCGTGAATTTTTTATGCACAGTGTTAACATACGTATTTTTTAGCCTATCTGCTGCAGATTCTCAAAGGCCGTTGCTTTGTGTCGGGCGTTAAACCCCGGAAGAGATCCTGGTAATGCAGCCCGACTACAAAAGGCTTTTTTTTTGCATTTCACAGGACCCCAATTAGTTGTTAAGGGGCCGGGCCCTCACCACGACCATTAGCATTCCGAGCAGCCGTGATAATTTGCCGGCTAAACTGCATCCTTTAACCGGAAAACTTTACAGAACGCTGCGTTGCAAGAGACTCGCTGCGCTTTGCACATAGAGCTTTGCATACTGCACTGGTGCAGGCCAAAACGGATTAAATATGTTTTTTGATATTTTTTAAATTGTTCACACAAAGTTTTTACCGGAAATATATTTATATCTTTGAAAATTATTTTTAATTGGCAAAGATTTAAATACATGGTTTTCCAATAAGAGGTGTTATTTTGATATTCAATCGTAAAAGATCAATGGTTTCGTTGTTTGTGTGGCACTTAGCGCCGTCTTATTGAAAGTAAACGTTGTCCAGATCAATATCATCCAATTCCGGCCATAAAAAATCATTAATCATCTCTCGATAGCGCAATCCATTCACCGTAACTGTTGCTCCAGCGTCATTTTCAAAAAAGTACGGTCCAATGACTGCGTCGGACCATAAACCGCACCAAACAGTCACACGTTGAGGATAAAGAGGCTTTTCAACAATAAATCTTGGGTTTTCCGAGCCCCAGATGCGACAATTTTGCTTGTCGACGAAGCCATCGAGGTGGAAATGGGCCTCATCACTCAAGATGGTTTGCATTTGATTCACTCAAGTGAATTTTAATAATTTTAATGCATTTTTGAAGCGTGTTTCGTTCCATTTTTATCAATGGCGTAGTTTTTACTTGTCAAATGTCAAAAAATGACAACTTCAAAAGTAACATCTACCGAAATAGCGGGCTATTCAAAATAACACCTCTTATTGGAAAACCCTGTAGTTTACAATCCTAATAACTAGGGCATTGCTTACTTAGGAATACTAAGATTGTATTGTTAGTTCAAATCACGTCAAATCAAATATACTATGTTCGGCTGTCTGAGATGTTGCCTGCTTCAATAAACTCAAATTTACTTTGATTTTTACTTTCAAAATTAGAACTGATTGTGTGAAAGAATTAAAAAAAAAAAACGTACTTAAAGCATAATATTTTAACAGAAAATTATTTAAGTTATCCTTTTAAAAATTTGGATCATTATATAAGACAGCAGGACCATGATCTTGCAAAATCTGGCGGAATAAAAAGGAAGTATCCGACAAGGCCACTATCTTGAACCCGAACAAACAAATTTACAGACAGATGAAATGCCAAATGGTCGAGTTATGACAGGATTTCGCTACACATAGACAATAGGGTAATAGTTGGCAGAAATTGCTATATTAACTGCTTCCCTTAATTGATGGTAGGATTGGATCCAAGAGATGAACCTCAGTGCTAATAATGAATTTCGTTTTTTTATTTGAAAATATAAGTTGAATTATTTATTTATTTATAATCGTCTGAATGAGACGGTTATTCACTAAATTTTTAAAAAGATTACTAAGATTGTAAGGGGATTACACAGTGGTAATTGGATTAAAATTGCGGTGACATCTATCTGCACGATATGTTTGAATAGTCATACACGGAGTTCAAGCTTTATAAGGAAGCAAAAATTGAGTTTTGGCATCTCGAGAGTCAGAATAACAGAAGGGTATGTAGGTATAAGACGATGTATGAATGTGAATAAAGCAAGGACTGTGTGCCCAGATGTTTTTTCACCTTTATATGTGTCGGAAAACGACACGATTGTTAGTAAAAGTAGTCAGAGAGAGGTCTTACGTCATGTCATTGTTCTAGTAGCGTCTGTCTTTTTCGTTTTCATATAAGACGGGTGAGAAGGGAGAGGGCGATCGTCTATAACATATGTACGATCTCTCTCTGGGACTATTTCAGTTAGTTAGTTGGTTGTGGCTAGAAAAAAATCATAACTACCTACCAAATGTATCGACATGACGCCACGGAGCTAAATGCATTTGTTAAGTGCTTTACCATGTTCAAAAAGAAGATTGTACAAAAACAGTTGTAGCGGTTAGCCAGCCTCTAATGTTCCGGGAACTCCAAGCTTACCTCTGGTAGGCAGAATAGTTTTCCTCCGGATGTTCCTAAATAGTTCCCGGAACACTGTAACGCCTTTGGACAGGAATTCGAGCTTAGATATTTGATAAACGTACTGAATTTTCCGACACTTGGCTAGAGACAGATTATATTAAAAACTGGGTACCAATATTTTGGCTTCAGCCATGTTTGGTGACCAGATCTGAATATCCAGATTCTGCCCTACCTTCCTCTTCCCTATCTTCCTCTACTCTGCACTCTCTTTACCCTCACAACATAACCCAATTGGGGATTTTTTAATATTTCTATTTTTGAGACCGATAATTCGTGGTGGAATTCCATTATAATATATTATAATAAAACAAATAAAAAACTTTATTCCACTTAATTTTATTTTGACCGTAACCGGTTTCAGCTCGTCAAAGCCATCTTCAGACTGGTACACAAAATTCTTAGTCTACGGTTTATATACACAACATATGGGGGAGGGGGGAGAGGGGTAGTTTATAGGGTTTTAATCAATTTTATTTGTTACTAAGTCGTTTAAGATTGTTGAATTTCTAAATATTTGGTAATTCCAGTAAGCTAATTACCTTGGGTTTGTAGCTTATTTCAATATTTATTAGGGAAAAAACCTCACAGGTAATATGCATTATTAATGACCTAATTTTATTGTCAAATCATTATTTATGATGGGATTATATTTGCTTTTTGAAAAGATACATGTTTACATTTGAGAAATTATTATAAGAATTAAGAAAGTAGGGACTTAGCAACTGATACTAATAGCTTATTAATTACAAAGTTACTTATTGAAGGGGTACATGTTTACATTGAAATAGGGATGGTCTAACCTAACTACTTATTTTAATGTCGAAAATATTATGAAAATTACAATGGATACAAGAGCGGAGACTTGGCAAATGATTCTAATTGTTTATTCATTACAAAGTTAGGGTCTATTTTATTAATTAAGCGAGTAATTTCTAAAGATTCTAGTCTATCAAGTTTGTGGCCTTTATTGCAAGTATGGAGGACTTTAACATCTCTGTCTTTATCAAACGAGTGTTTGTTTTCTAATAAATGTGATGCTACATTTGACAATTCGCCTTTATTATTTACCCAATTTGTAAAATGCTCTTTAATACGGGTTTTGAAAGATCTCCCTGTTTGACCAACGTAATATGCTGGGCAGTTAGCGCAGTTCACTTGGTAAACGCCCGAGTTCTCGAGTTTATCTCTCTTATCTTTGTTGTTAATTAAAATTCTACCTAGAGAGTTTACATTATAAAAAGCTGTTTTGCATTTATCATTATTGGTTAATCTAGATATTTTTGTTGATATTTCACCAATATAAGGGATTTTAACCCATTGTTTATTACTATCTTTTTCATTTTTATTTTCAAGGCCTTGTGAAATGATTGTTAATGTAAGTTTTTTATCCTTTTTCTCTATTAGCCTATCAATAGTTTCGCTTTTGTATCCGTTGTTATTGGCGATAGTTTTAATAATATTTAATTCATTATTATAATTTATATAATTCAAAGGCACGTGTAAAAGTCTGTGAATGAGTGAATAAAATACTGATAATTTATGTGAAATGTGGTGTCTAGATGTATTGTGTATTATATTATCACTATATGTAGGTTTTCTATAAATTGAAAATTCTAATTTATTGTTAATGATTTCGATACCTATGTCGAGAAAGTTAATCTTATTACCCCCCATTTCCATTGTGAACTGGATTGATTTGTTAATTTTATTGATTTCTTTTAGAAAAATATCTAATTGTCTGTTTGTTCCTGTCCAGATAATCAGAATGTCATCTACATATCTACGGTAGAAGGCGACTTTATTAAACGATTTTAGTTTTTCGATGGATTCTTCGATATAATCCATGAAGAATTCAGCTAAGACCGGTGAAATCGGGCTCCCCATAGCTAACCCATTAGATTGGATGTAATAGTTATTATTAAATCTAAAGAAATTTTGTTCTATGCATGTATTTAGTAATCTTGTTATTTCGTTACGTTTTATTAAATTAATGTTTATTTTTTCCATGTAATTATTAATAATTATTTTTAATTCGTTTGTTGGTATGTTTGAGAACAAACTAACAACATCAAATGAAACTAAGGTGGCATTATTGGGAACTTTGATGTCTTTAATGAGGTCTATAAGTTGTAGGGAATTTATGAATCCGTATTTTGGTTTAAAATTAAGAGTATTTTTTATAATATTATTTCCAAATTCCTGCCTATAAATTAGCAAAATTTGGAAATAATATTATAAAAAATACTCTTAATTTTAAACCAAAATACGGATTCATAAATTCCCTACAACTTATAGACCTCATTAAAGACATCAAAGTTCCCAATAATGCCACCTTAGTTTCATTTGATGTTGTTAGTTTGTTCTCAAACATACCAACAAACGAATTAAAAATAATTATTAATAATTACATGGAAAAAATAAACATTAATTTAATAAAACGTAACGAAATAACAAGATTACTAAATACATGCATAGAACAAAATTTCTTTAGATTTAATAATAACTATTACATCCAATCTAATGGGTTAGCTATGGGGAGCCCGATTTCACCGGTCTTAGCTGAATTCTTCATGGATTATATCGAAGAATCCATCGAAAAACTAAAATCGTTTAATAAAGTCGCCTTCTACCGTAGATATGTAGATGACATTCTGATTATCTGGACAGGAACAAACAGACAATTAGATATTTTTCTAAAAGAAATCAATAAAATTAACAAATCAATCCAGTTCACAATGGAAATGGGGGGTAATAAGATTAACTTTCTCGACATAGGTATCGAAATCATTAACAATAAATTAGAATTTTCAATTTATAGAAAACCTACATATAGTGATAATATAATACACAATACATCTAGACACCACATTTCACATAAATTATCAGTATTTTATTCACTCATTCACAGACTTTTACACGTGCCTTTGAATTATATAAATTATAATAATGAATTAAATATTATTAAAACTATCGCCAATAACAACGGATACAAAAGCGAAACTATTGATAGGCTAATAGAGAAAAAGGATAAAAAACTTACATTAACAATCATTTCACAAGGCCTTGAAAATAAAAATGAAAAAGATAGTAATAAACAATGGGTTAAAATCCCTTATATTGGTGAAATATCAACAAAAATATCTAGATTAACCAATAATGATAAATGCAAAACAGCTTTTTATAATGTAAACTCTCTAGGTAGAATTTTAATTAACAACAAAGATAAGAGAGATAAACTCGAGAACTCGGGCGTTTACCAAGTGAACTGCGCTAACTGCCCAGCATATTACGTTGGTCAAACAGGGAGATCTTTCAAAACCCGTATTAAAGAGCATTTTACAAATTGGGTAAATAATAAAGGCGAATTGTCAAATGTAGCATCACATTTATTAGAAAACAAACACTCGTTTGATAAAGACAGAGATGTTAAAGTCCTCCATACTTGCAATAAAGGCCACAAACTTGATAGACTAGAATCTTTAGAAATTACTCGCTTAATTAATAAAATAGACCCTAACTTTGTAATGAATAAACAATTAGAATCATTTGCCAAGTCTCCGCTCTTGTATCCATTGTAATTTTCATAATATTTTCGACATTAAAATAAGTAGTTAGGTTAGACCATCCCTATTTCAATGTAAACATGTACCCCTTCAATAAGTAACTTTGTAATTAATAAGCTATTAGTATCAGTTGCTAAGTCCCTACTTTCTTAATTCTTATAATAATTTCTCAAATGTAAACATGTATCTTTTCAAAAAGCAAATATAATCCCATCATAAATAATGATTTGACAATAAAATTAGGTCATTAATAATGCATATTACCTGTGAGGTTTTTTCCCTAATAAATATTGAAATAAGCTACAAACCCAAGGTAATTAGCTTACTGGAATTACCAAATATTTAGAAATTCAACAATCTTAAACGACTTAGTAACAAATAAAATTGATTAAAACCCTATAAACTACCCCTCTCCCCCCTCCCCCATATGTTGTGTATATAAACCGTAGACTAAGAATTTTGTGTACCAGTCTGAAGATGGCTTTGACGAGCTGAAACCGGTTACGGTCAAAATAAAATTAAGTGGAATAAAGTTTTTTATTTGTTTTATTATAATATATTCCAATTGGGGATGTTACAGTCACACGAAATCTTCTTTATCTCTAAATAGTATAAAATAAAGTCGCTATCCGTGTTTGTCTGTTTGTGCGCTTAATTCTTCTAAACTTCGCAACGGATTTTGAGTTTTCACCATCGCTTAGAGAATTTTTTTCGAAAGGTTCATATGTATAATACATGCATAGTATATTTATAGAATTTTCCAAGTTAGACTCAAAAATTAAAATAGAATATTTGTGAAAAGAGTATGTATGAGACGATGTATGAATGTAAATGAGGCAAGAAGTGTGTGCCAAGACCGAGTTGTTTGGCGGTGCGTCCTCTCTGGCTACCCCTGCGGGGAAACGGCGTGATGGTTGGTTAGTTAGTTAGTTAGTGAACTTAGCCTGTCTCAACACAGGATAGCCTTAGTGAGACAGTTACATTAAAAAATATGTGTAAACCCTACTCTTATCGATGTGCCCATAATAAATTAAATTTACAAAATTGTAACGCACTGTGGAAACGCTTCAGAAAATTGATAAAGTAGGTACAAAAATTATTTATTAATTAATAATTCTATATTTAAAATGTGTATTTCTTTTGTTTAAATTTTTGACAGATGTTAAAAATTTTAATCGAAATTTTTTATCGTGTTTTGAACGTCAACGATCCCGTTAAAAATATTTGTTCAGTGAATACTTTCAGCATCACAAATCTTACAATTATATTATCCCCTAATTTTTCACGTTTTAGCTGCAAGGTGGGCTGGGAATAAAAATAAAACGGAACAAAATATATTTTTTGAAATATTTATTTTAATTTAATTTAATTATTTATTTCTCCTTTATTACGACTCACATACTTTTCTACATACAATATTATATAATATTATGGAAATTGCATTATAAAATGACATTTTTACGAATGAAATGATTCGGGCATGAGCCTAAAGCCGAGACAACTCAAATAAAATAAAATAAAAAATACTTTTTTCATGTTGAAATATTGCAAAGAAGGCACCATTTCTTATGTTTGCACTAAACGGCCGAGATGGAATCTCATTTTAACTTATAAAATCCTATAAGTAATCGATTCGATATACTTTTTGCAGCTTCAGAAAACAGATTTCTGTTTCAAAGTGAAGAATTTTTTATTGCGAGAAATCTCCTCAACAAAATTACTAGCGAATTTTACTGCAAACTCAACAGCAAATTTCTAATTTAAAATCGAATCTGTATGCAAATGCACCCGACAGCACCCAGCACAGAGCACACAGGAGACAGGGGGCGATGGAACGCTGGAGCCAGTATACAATGTAGTTTCAGCGAAAAATAGGAAAAAAGTGTTCGGGTCGAGGCCGCTGCAACGTCAACCTTACTTGCTTGCAGGGGTGGAGTGAGCAGGGAAGATTTTGGAATATTGCCGTTGAATTGGGCTGATTTTTCAGCCACGTATTAAGAATTCCTAACGATTTATAACATGTGTAGTTATCGTTCGTGTTCTTAAATATTAATAAATTACGACTTAATTTGGTTAGAGCGGTTTATTAAATTGCATCCAAAAATAAACGTAGAAAACACAAGCAGAACGTTTTAGAAAAGGAAAGTTCGAGATATAATTTCAAGCGCGTAACGTAGGCAAATAACTCGGTCTCAGTGTCAAGGTTGCTGTTACTGTAATGTCTAGTTCTTTCCTGCTGTCGCTTATATAGGTGAGAAACGTTCTAGAACATTCCAGTTGCTATAGTTACTTACAAATATTGCCAAACAAGCTTCTTGGCAAAGGCCGAAACTTCTAGTGTGTTCTATAATGATCGTCCGACGCAAGTAGTGGCGTACCACTACACATATTTCTCTTGAACACTATGTTTTTAAGATCCTGAAAAAAATTATCTTGTTTTATACCGTAGAGAAAAAAATCACAAAGAATGTTGCGAAAATTATTAAAAACACAATTTGTTCTGTTATTTAACGTGTTTCAGGTATGAAAAAATTCACTGTGTTTCTTTAAACGCAACTTAGGCATTTGTCGAGAGATTTTTACTCTATTTTAAATAAGTCGTGTTTTATTAAATAGTTTCACAATTTTCTCAAAGATATACACACAAAAAAGTTGTTAAGAATGTCAGAATGAGAAGATTGTACTGTAATTGGATAATCAATCTGTTGTACTTTTTTTTAAATCTCTCATTCAAACCATCTTCTTCTTTTTTAACATCTTAATGGGAGACAATTATTTGAACTTTAAAAAAAAATTAAATTTCAATTATATTATTATGAAACGTTAATCTTATGATATGTATACATTTGAGAACCGAAACGCGAAACGCGCATCTATTTGCGGTTGCTTTATTCCTTTCCCATAAGTTGAGGTTCAGTTCGGCAGTTCGGCTCGCGTATGTATACGTGGCATTACAATCATCAAAATCGTGCAATAAATCATCAAGCCAGGTCAAATATTTCTACCGAAATGTAACATACTTTGAATTACTATTTTGTTTTGTTGTAAAAATTTTTGGATGAATGGTAGCTTGGAATTTAAAATTAATTCACCTACCGACATCTGATCGAGTTGAGTTGACAATGTATTCTATCAACCGTTGGAAGCACTCACACATTTTGCTGAAATTGAATGCCACTCGATGTCTATCTGGTAAACAGAAAAATCTTATACGCATCTGAATCTTTTTCTGATTTTTCTTTAGAGAGTCGTTAATATTGTCCTCAGTGATTAAGATACCGTTCACAGTCACAGTAACCTAACAAAAATTATGTTTGTTGCAGGTTTAAATTGTGTGCTCAACCCAGAGCCGGCTGCATAAAGAGTGTTTCACAAGCGAGTATAGCTATGCTAGCGAGCATGCAGCTCGCGCTGACGCTAGCCCTGCTGGCGCTGGTGAGCGTTGCTTGGGCCGGCTCATGCCGCGAGGCCAAGCTGTGCTGCGCCGGACGCGACTCGTCCTGCGTGGTGCAGCGCGCGCCTCTCAACGCGGTCGTGGAGGACCTGGGTGATAAGCCGTGCTACTGCGACCACGCGTGTCTCAAGCTGGGTGACTGCTGCACGGACTTCAAGGACGCTTGCGGGGGTACGTTATTTTTTACTATTATTTTTTTTTAATCCTGAGAAATCAGATTTGAAGGTATTACATTTGACAAAAAAATGGCATAATCATGTGGGTGACGGACGGTCTTATGAAAACGGGAATATTCCAGTAGTCGCAATTCGCAAGAAAATCGGTGGGCCTTGAATATAGAAGGTTCCATGCGTAATACTCGCTGCTCATACTGATGGTCTCGAACGTTCTAGGTTCAATGTTAACTTCAGGTTAATTTAAACAAAAAATATTTAAGTGATAAAATATTGCAAAATAGTAACAATATTTTTTATAATTAATTATTCCTAATGAGTTTAATAAAACTTTTTTTCGGGAAAGACAACATTATATAGTTAATAGCAAATTATGTTAACATAATTATATATTAACATTATTATATACATCACACGTACACACACACACACAAACACTCACACACACCTCTCTCCTTCCCCAGCACACTAATTTAACTTAACTTAAAAATGTAACTTAACCGTAAAATGTATAATATACCTCATATGCATATATGTCAGCGACATGTCATTGGTACCAATTATTGTACTAACTTTTATAATTTTGTAACTATTGTCATCTATGTAATTATGTACTGTTTGTTTCTGCAATAAACAAAAATATATAATATAAGAATAAGAATTTAAAAAAGAGTTCCGCGAAGAGTGTATGTAGCTTTTAAAACAGGCAAGACAAACATAAATTAATTGAAAAGTATTTGATAAAACATTATGAAAAAAAGTACAAAATTTACAGAAATTCAAAGAAAGATTGCGTCACAAGTTAATAAAACTGCTGAGGAAATATCATTTTGCCATTTTTAAAATTTATTTGTTACTGGAAGTTTTAGGTTATGAGGTAATGCATTGTTTTACGTGCATGCTATGTATTGTAATGAGTTAATTCCAAATTAAGTCTTGTGAGTAGATGAAGATAAGTGTATTTGATTTTGTGTTGGTGTATGTCGGAATTAAATACTGGTTTAGTGTTGGTGTGTGAGGAGTGCTGAATTATTTGTAGGATGGCAGTTGTGATGTCTGTTTGGCATTTGGAATCGTAAAAGGAAGTATTTGTGTCTGGGAGTATAAATACAACTTTGGCATGTGTATGCCATGGTATATGATATATGGTGGGGTTACTGCCAAAAGTTGGTAACTAACAAAAACAAGTTTTGGAGTAAACTCAATTTAAAAGTTTGATCTTCATTATAAAGTGAGGGTTTTGGGAAATGGTGTTAATGTTAATTTAACAAAATTCATATTGTTGTTTTTTTAACAAACGTGCTTATATTTTTAACTGATTTTACAATTTTTTTTCATCTGAAATATTCATTAAAATATGAAATTACAAAGATTTACAAATACATAGACATACATTATTTTATATTTTTTTATTTCTTGCTAGAGAGATCCCGATGAGTTACAAAACATATTGTAGGACGAGAGGAACTTACAATACATAGGTGGGAGTTGATACAATTTTAAATTGGTATTTTGATATCAACATCATAAAACTTATGTACAATATACAAAACTAGAAAAAGTGAGGTTATGTAGAACAAACAAGAATAAACAAAAAGAAACATATGGGATATACACATAATAAATAAGCTTTAAAAAACACATGAACATTAAAATAAGATTAAATACATAAAGATTAAAATATATAAAGATTAAACATCAAAGATTAAAATACATAAAAATTAAAATAATGATTAAACAACACAAAGATTAAAATATATGATTTTTAAAATACATAAACATAAAAATATTAAAAGATTAAAATTCATAATTATTAAAGTACATAAAGATTAAAATACATAAACTCTAAAATACATAAACATTAAAATCATAGCTAACTAAAAATCCGAAAAAATTAAGCTAACTTTTGGCAGGATATATTCCTAACGGCTTTATTTTGAATAACTTGTTTCGAATGTTTGTTTCTTGGTAACGGTGTCCCAGATACTTACTAGATAACTCAGATGGGACTGGATCATAGCATCATATGTGGCATGCAGAAGAGATACAGGGAATACATCTTGAAGTTTACATAGTAAACAGGTAGTCAAGGAAATTTTGTATTTAATATATTTTAAAATTCATTTACTCGGGAAGTAATAGGAGAAGAGAAACGAGATTCTTGGAGTAATGTTCCATTCATTGATAATGTAACATTAATTTTATTTATTTTTTGCGAATTCCTGTCTATTGCATTTTCAGATTCCTGATATATCTAATAATATAAAGCAGAATATTATCGATGTAGACGGTATCCTTTGGCCTCCGTGGTCGAGGGGTAAGTCTCTCAACTAGCAATCCGAAGGTCGCGGGTTCAAGCCCCGGCATGCGCAAGCAAATTTTATTTGATGAATTTTTGTTATTTCACAATTTATTCATTAAAAATAATATATAGTAAACTTATTCAGAGTGGAAGATACTCTTAGTATCCTCAGTATCGCAATGGTGCAGACCACCATTCAACGTTGCTTGAATTAGCTATAGCCACGTTTATTGACCAGATCTGAAAAGCCAGGTATTTTCCTCTTCCCCATGTCTTTTCCCTTCCAAAAAAAAAAAATCAAAATTCAAAAAAATATTTATTGCACAAAAAGAGTACAAAGGGTACAAGTTATAGGTTACATCCTATTTCTTCTAGCTAACCCAACAAATACACATTATATCACATAACCCAACAATTAAATGTTAACAAATAAATAAAAATAAATAACAGTACATAAAAAATAAAAAAAACAGAGGTTTTTAAATCACGTAAGGTATTCATTCAAGGTGTAGTGACATTTGTTGAAAAGATTTTTTTTTAGTGTTGATTTAAATTTAAGTGTGTCGGTTATTTGTTTGATGCTACGTGGAAGGTTGTTATATATTTTAATGGCCATGTAGTGTGGTCCTTTTTGAAAAATAGTTTTGTTTGCTTTTGGGATTAATAGGTTTTCTGTGAACCTTGTAGCGTGTTTATGTGTTGAGTTTTTTTGTGGGAACTTTTCTGGAGATGATCGTACTAACAGGCATGACTCCATTATATATATGTCCGTCACTTTCAGAAGTTTAAGATTTTAAAAAATTGGTCTACATCAGTGATGGGCAAAGTACGGCCCGCGGGCCAAGTCCGGCCCGCCAGGCTAGTCAATCCGGCCCGCGACATTGTTTTGAATAACCCTACCACAATTTACCAATTGAACAAAATGTATTTTCTACGTAGATAGAATAGAATACTTAACAGTTTCCTTCTCATTGTGTTTTAAGTACGGTATTATTGCATCTAATATTAGTCTGCACACAACCTCGCGCTTTGCAGATCGGTAGCATGGCGAATGCATGGCGATGTGAAGTGCAATGCGTGTGTTGCTCGGCTAAGTTCGGGACGAATCTGGAGCTACCATTTTCGTTTCCTCTGTTGTCAAGGTCAGTGTTCAATCGTTCAATGTTCATCAGTGTAGTTCGGACAGTCACGACGCGACGCGATGATAAACTTTTAGAAGTTCAGCCACAGTTTCATCTGTCACATACGCCTTCATACTCTTCTAAAGAATAATCAATTTTTGTTACTTTTTTACCATTTTAGCATATAATGTACTCAATATTATGCATGATGTAAAAATTAAAAAATAAAGTACTTATATCAATAATAAAAAAATAAAATTATTAAATTTTTTTTCCGGCCCGCCTAGATAATTTTTTATTTTATCTGGCCCTTTCCTTAAAAAGTTTGCCCATCTCTGGTCTACATGAATCCCGGTCTACATGAACCTTCAGCCTCACAAAATACCCCAATTGGGAATGCCATAGTCTCACTGGCTCCAGACGGTTGGGAGCAGTTGGGACTTTTAAGCGATATTCAATTTTTTTTAAATGAAGAGGGAGAAAGGGAAAAATTGTAAACAGTGGCGGCTTGTGAGTGGTGGGATCCTCGAAAGTGGCGGCTTGTGACTTTTGAGCGTGATAGAGTGCTAATTTTGACAAATTCGACATTTTTGGTGTTGTATCCGAAAATGATTTTTTTTTTTGAAAATTCGGTTTTTTGTATGAAGATTTTCAGGAAATCCGAGCGGTGCACGGTCAAATTAAAATTTCCTGAAAATCTTCATACAAAAACCGAATTTTCAAAAAAAATAAAAATCATTTTCGGACATTTTTTGTAATATCAGCACTCTAGTACACCCAAAAGTCACGAGCCGCCACTGATTGTAAGGTTCTAATTATTCGTTTTTTGTGCTACATTAATAGTTAAAAATATTATTGAGCAACATGTTTTGGATCCTGGATATTGGACTCCTTCCATGGCGACACTGAGAGTTTTTTTACAATTTGACGTGATGTACCTAATTATTTGTTTTTAATAAAGATTAGGTACTGTGAAACCCGTATCAATTAGATACGTCGCATTATTTCCCCTTCAAATCGCTAACCCACTTCAGATTTGATAATATGAAGGGGGGATGCTTCGATCATCCCGAAATTTCATGCCTGACTGAACAATGATATCTACTGCATAGTTAATCGATTAGGGGTAGAATGGTCTGAGGCGACGGGTTCCCCGGGCAATATCCTAAACACACAATTACTGGATCATTCCTACCGCTGCTACTGCTCCCCTCAGAGGAGTAATAGAAATTCTCGCACGGGTAGACCATCCAGAATTTTCAACCCTTAATAATCTATATTACGTACCGTTAAATATTCATTGACATTACTAAGTGGAAATTACACTGTTTTAAGCTTAACTTCTCTTCCGTTCCTGAAATATATATTTTTACACGGAAAATAATGAGTATTGCTTATTTATTAAGAATCCCTTAAAATTATTGGTAATCTGGTTAAAATGGTGTGATTGCAATAGGCGAATCAAGAGTGGACTGTAAAAATTAATTGTGATCTTTGAAGTTGACACAACTATGGTTGGAGATGGTGATGGATTAGGGAAGGAATCCGACTTACCACTTTGATGTTCTTCAAAAATATTGATTGTTGGTTTCACTCACAGGAGATATGATTTATTTCACACGCAAGCTTTCATAACATCCAGGTTGTATAAGAAACACACTGAGGGAACCGAATGTGTTCACTGCACAGGCTTTCTATCCTGAGTTGATATCAATAAAAGGCACTGATCACAAAGAGATGTTAATCAAACAGGCTTCACCAATAAACTGGTTTGACAGTTGCGTTTATTGTTGTAAAATGTCACACATACGTGGGTGTAGTCGGATAATGACAGGTACTTGTAGGTAGAATAGGATGGGAAAAATTGCAAGGACAATTTTAAAGGAAGATAGTTGCGTCAACAATGAGATTACCATGACCATTTTATTTTTTTTATCTGAATACAACCGTCTGGAGCTAGTGAGATTGTGGCATCCCCAATTGGGTTATGTTGTGAGACAGGAAGTGGGGAGGGGAAGAAGAAAGTTAGAAATATCTGAAACCAGGGTGATACTGAGATTATCTGCAACTCTGGAACGTTTTGCAAGCATACTATATATTGTTTTGAATAGCACAAATATCTTCCACTCCTGAAAGTGCTGCAAGAATAGGGTATGGTACTTTAAATGAATACATTGTGAAATAACACAAATCCACCAAAAATAAAATTTACTTGCGCAGGCCGATATTTGCACACGCGACCTTCGAATCGCTTGTCGAGAGCCTTTCCCCTCGACCACGGAGGCTGTCAAGGCTATTTCTATACTTTGTTAATCATACTTCGGGCGAAACCGGGTAGCAAAGTCAGTGCTTCATTAAATTAGTGGTTCGTACAAAATGATTGTCATTTTATTTGAAAGTTTTAAAAACATATTTATCCAGATTTTCAAATGTAAAAAGTGTCTAAAGTAGGTAATCAATTATTTTGCTTTCGGAAGAACTCAAAGCAAGTGCATAACAAAGGCCTTTATCATACCCTTACATAACTGATCCATCTCTATTTTCTATATTAGCACACGCGTCCAAAGTTATACGTTGAATACAACATTATATTCATATTAGCAGATTTCATTCAGTACCAACTCCCGCTGAAGGAGTTTTAGGCAGTTCAGTTTGGTATATAGCGGCGCCTAAAACGAGTTGGATTGGGGGTGGATAGCAGGGCCGTATTAAGCCCGGGCAAACTGGGCAGATGTCTAGGGCGGCTAATTTTATGGGGCGGCATTTAGCCACAGTTCGAAAGACTGGTTAGTGTGATGTATGGTAATAAGTTGAATATTTAAGCGTTAGATGGCGCTAGTCATAAAGCTTACTCCAGAGTCCGACAGATGTCGCTAGATTGTAGCAATTACCTGCGGGATGTTATTGACAGGCAACAAGCTTCTCGAACCAGAGAATTACCAACCCTCGGGTAATGAACAATTTAGTTAAATCCAGACCTATTATTTATAATGTAAATAAAATCAATTATAAGAAGAACCTTTTACTTTTTAACAAAGAATTCCCAGCCCTTAAATCTGCAAAGTAAGACTGATATAACATAAGGCGCAGCCGGTAGAATCTGTGGTACTCCGTTGATTTGGAAAGGCATATTGATCAGGAGTTTATCTGTGAGTTGGAAAGAGGAGAGTGGAGGAAAAGGCCTACCCGTCGCGTTTGAGGTCACGAAATATGCTTCAGACGAGTAGAGGACCTCACTTTTGATAAGACAGATATAACAGTTAGTTTTGTTTGTGTTCCCAACCATCTGGAGCCAGTGAGACTATGATATCCCCAATTGGGGTATGTTGCGAGGCTGAAGGTGGTGTAGAGGGGAAGAAGATGGGGTTGAGGACGATGGAGAAGTACTTGGCTATTCAGACCTGATCACACAACATCGTAAAGCCATTTCAAGCAACGTTTCGATTCAAAGGATGGTCTTACACCAAGATGCTGAGAGTATCTTCCACTATGGAACGTGCCTTTATACCTCATATTATTTAAATGAATAAGTTGTAAAAAACACAAATCAATCAAATAAAATTTACATGCATACGCCGGGATTCGTGACCTTCGGCTTACCTCTCATCCTCGTATGCAATCAAGTTACCACGGTCCGCATAAAATTATGCAAATAAAATAAATATACATATTAGCTCCACACACTCCGCTGTGTGAATGGTCTTTTTAGGGAAGAAAAGAGAGGTAGTTCTGGGAAGGAAAATGCACGAGGGGTTGGTAGGAATCTGGGGTCAGTGCGTCAGGGAGTGACGGACGTATGAATCCATCCCTGGAGAGGTAAAAACGTTTCTCTTGGGATCTGCCTGTCACGCAGTTGATGTAAAATGCATCCGCCGCTAGGACCCGGATAAACCTCATCACTTTAACCATGAATGCAATAGTTAAAATATTTTTAGGCATAATAAAAAAAAACGTGTAAGTTGTTTCCATATTATGGCCAAAAGGTGGAATATCTTGCTACAACTGTTCTGAATACTCTGAACAATCGATTTCCGTTAAATTGTTTTGGTCATTTGTGCAATCAATATCTCTGGAAAAAATTCAGACCTATAAGCAAGGCGATAGTAGATAAATCCTCTTGTCACATATGTTTTCCATGTTCGATCCTCTCGCCTAATTAAATTGGTTAATGTGCTGCTTATTGTAGCACTCCTGCAATATTCTTCTACTGGAATTAAGTAAAAAAAAAATTAATTATGTGAAAGAGGACAAAATATGTATCTATCCCTAGCTATCCCCTGGAAACTACATTTTAAACACATGGACTCGAACAAGAATAAAAAAATCCTTTATTTTTATATGATTTTAAAGGGTAAAGGGTAGGGTTTTTTACCTTTTACAACCATATAAAAATAAAGGATTAAAAAAATTACTTAATTTCAGTAGAAGAATATTGCAGAAGTGCTACAATAAGAAATTTCATAAGTTTTGCTTATTTTTATAACTGCCTTAATTATTTGGTTTAATTATTTGCTGACATAATGCTTTGGCAGTTTAGCGGGTATTGTATTGAAGAATAAAAAATAAGAATAAATTACATAATTTCAACACAGTCTCCTTTATTTACTTACATAATTTGTCACTTAAAATTGTAAAATGGGGGCCTCAGCACGAGTAAAGCACCCAGTGACAATCACATTACCAAGTAATATATATATATTTTTAATTAATTTTACCACACTTTAAACAGGGCGTCAATCAAATTCCGTACTAAAAATCCACCCGTCCTTGATGATGATTTTGCCCAATAGCGAGTCAGAAATTAATCCGAAATGTGCGTTATGAATTATGAAAATAAAAAGTTCATAAAAACGTACAAGTAACGCTTCAGCGGTAAATAGTGCAAACGTGCAATCCTTGGGAAGCTACTCGCTATCCAAACGCCAAACATTATTTGTACCACTTTTTTCCGTGATTATCGTGTTTTCATTATTATTAAAAATAAGCCACACGAAGCACTCTTTTCAGGGTGAAATGCCTAAAACCAAAAAAAAAAAAAAAATAAGCCAAACATCTTTTTATACAAAAAGTGAACAGTTTTCTGCATACATAATTATTCTCTTACTTATTACTATTTTTCGTAACCTTCGATATCATATTCATTAACCATATATGTTGTAAAGAATCACCTTTTTGGGTATTTCCCCAATCTATGAATACCATTAAAAATGCGTGGAAGATTTAAAAAAAAATTCTGTAATTCTGATTGTGCTGAAAATGTTTAATTTTAATATTTTTATTCAAGATTATTGATTTGAACATAAAAACCGCCAACGTCTGGTAAGACGGCTGTCACCAACGTTGCCTGGCGTGACGTCAACGCTTAATAAAATTGCTTTTCGCGTCTGTCTGTTTGTGCGCTTAGTTCTCCTAAACTACGCACTGGATTTCAATAGGATTTTCAATATCATTTAGAAAATTTCTCCCGCAAGGTTTACATATATAATACGTGCATATTGTATTTATAGAAAGCAGAGAAAAGTCGATGTTTTATAATAGAGTCGAAAAAAATATTTTTTGCAATAATAATGCAAGTCCGCAACACGGTATTACCGAATCCAACGGACTACCATCAAATTTCCTGGAAATCTAAAACCAAACCAATCAAAATTTTACAATCTCTTCGACTGCATTGCTATTAATACTGGATATGGATACATTCTATTCGCTATTGTGTGTGATGGGAGTTACTCGAGTTGTAGCTGATGTTACTGATTTGATAAGCAGATTGCCTTTAGAAATCGCATCTATTATCTTCAGAAAACTTGATGACAATTCCTTGCTTTCGGCATCCAAGGTTGACCCCGTGTGGTCTTCAGTCATCAAGGGAGATAAAGTTCTAAGGACCCGACTTCGGAGATATGTGCGTTCGTCAAGGATCTGTGATCCTCTCAATCTTCGACGTTTCAATACCGAAGAGCATTTGGCCAAGAAAACTTCCAAGTCGATGTTTGTTGCTGGCGCTACATTTGGTTTCAGCGCTGTGAAAACTTTTGGGCCCGGGGCCAGTAGACTTCTGAAACGTAAGATGGTTGATGATTGTTCCATCATTATTCAAAAGAAGAAAATGATGAGATTTTAAATTGTTTGTTGATGCTTGTATAGTATGAATATGTTTAACTGGTTTAATAAAAAATCTTGTAAATAACAAAACTATTTTTTTATTATACATTTTTTTTATTATATTATATGTTTGAGCAGGATTAAGAGAATGGATTGAATTGAATAATAATATCTATTTTAAATGAAAAGTGTTACTTTATTTAGTCTTTACATGAGCTTAATTAAATGCTGTTCGCGAGCGCGCGATTCGATTCAGAATGATTCACATCAATGCACGAGCATTGCCGAGGATTACCGAATCGCGCTCGACCCACACACTTGCACAGTTTCTACCTAACCGTGCATCCACACATTCGCCTACAGAAACATGCAGAACTCAGTTCGCCTTAATACTACCGCCGTTCGAGTGTTTCTCATTTCTCGTTACCATATTTAGCTTATAGCATAGATCCTGGAACCGGTCTCGCGGCAGCGCCTTCGTAAATATATCTGCTCTCTGATTTGCAGATGGAACATATTTAACTACAATTTCTTTATCATTCACTTTCTCGCGGATAAAATGGAAGTGTATGTCTATATGCTTCGTTCTTTTGTGAAATACTGGATTTCTGACTAATTGAATTGCACTTTGGTTGTCAACGTAAAGCGTTGTTTCTTCATTACATGGACATCCGATGTCCGATAACAGCTTTCTGATCCAGACTACTTCCCGAGCTGCTGCCGATGCAGCTACGTACTCGGCTTCCGTTGTACTTAGCGTCACCAGTCTTTGACGCTGTGACGACCACGTTACGGCCCCGTTCGCGAGACAGAAAACGTATCCTGTTGTCGACCTTCGCGTTTCTACATCCCCGGCGTAGTCAGCATCCGAGAAACCTATCAATTTTGGTTCACTACCACCGCTTTGATATTCAATACCATAATCAGTTGTGCCTTTTAGATATGCAAATATTCTCTTTACTGCTTGCCAATGCGATGAATTGTGCTCGTTCAAATACTTGCTTACTGCATTTACTGCGAACGCGATGTCTGGCCTCGATACAG
Source organism: Hesperophylax consimilis (assembly GCF_061612785.1). Taxonomy (NCBI): domain Eukaryota; kingdom Metazoa; phylum Arthropoda; class Insecta; order Trichoptera; family Limnephilidae; genus Hesperophylax; species Hesperophylax consimilis. The sequence continues at coordinate 7,269,369 of NC_142857.1, forward strand.
CCGCTAGGAAAACCAGAGACCCTACTGCTTCGCGATACGGTACATTTTTAGTTTTATTGTTTTCCACAACTGGAATCAGTGCTGCGTGCGGATCCGCTGGCACGCACACTGTTTTCGCATCCGCCATTCCGAATTTTTCAATTATTTTCTGCGTGTACGCGCTCTGATGAATCATCAGTTTACCTCTCTCTCTATCCCTTTTTATTTGTAAGCCGACAAAAATATTCGAGTCCTCGACTGTTATTTTAAATGTTTCGCTTAGTCGTTGAATAATTTCCTTAAGGGTCTCTATATTGTTCGAGGCTACTAGCCCATCATCGACGAATAGCGCCAGATATACTTTGTTGTTTTTAATCCTTCCAGTAAATACACATTTGTCTGCTTCGCATTCTACGAAGTTGAATTCTTTCAAAAACTTGTTGAATCGTTGATTCCAACATCTTGGGGCTTGTTTGAGCCCGTAGAGAGCCCTCTCGAGCTTGCATGCGACGTTCCTTTTGTCTTCTTTCAGCTTCAGTCCTTCCGGAACTTTCATGAAAATTGTTTCTTCTAGTTTGCCATACAGGAATGCAGTTTGAACGTCAAATTGCATTACTTCAAGATTTTCCGCGGCTATCGTTGCCAGCAAAATTCTCAGCGAGTCATATCTCACCACTGGGGAAAACGTTTCCTTGAAGTCAATCCCCTCTCTTTGCAAGAAGCCCCTTGCGCACAATCGAGCCTTGAAACGATGTGACTTCCCGTCGACATCCGTCTTTACCCGAAACACCCATTTCGAGTCAATTAGTCTCATCTCCGGCGTTTTCTTCACGAGTTCCCACGTACGATTTTCTTCATGTGCTTTAAATTCGAATTTAATAGCACCCGCCCACTGCGCAGCTTCAGTGCTATTCGTCGCTTCTTCGTACGTTAATGGGACTATGTACTCCGCCACATTTGCATTGTGTTGATACCTTCTAGGAGTTTTAATCAGTGCTCGATCTCGCAGGATTCTTCGATCTTCACAGTCTTGATCGTCCTCTTGTTCGTTTTGGTCGTTTTCCTCGTGTTGATACCTTCTAGGAGTTTTAATCAGTGCTCGATCTCGCAGGATTCTTCGATCTTCACAGTCTTGATCGTCCTCTTGTTCGTTTTGGTCGTTTTCTTCGTTGTTGATCACATTGTCGTTCACGTTCTCGTTCTCTCGTGCCTCGTTCTCTCGTTCCTCGGGTCGTGAAAGAATTGTTTCGTATTCCTCCTCCTTCTCGTTTTCTTTCGCCACTGGCGCCCCGATTTTTTCGTTGAACACAACATTTCGAACCACACTGACCTTTTTCTTTTCAGGATCATACACCCGGTAATTCGTCGATTCTTCCGTATATCCGACGAATATCTTTTTGCTCGCTCGTGCATCGAATTTTCGTGTGAATTGTTTGGGAGTGTGCACATACGCGTCTGATCCAAAGATTCGAAGATGTTTCAGATTCGGAGCTTTTCCAATCCACGCTTCGTACGGCGTTACTGCACCACTTGTCCACACTGTTCGGTTGAGAACGTATACGGCACAATTCACTGCTTCCGCCCAAAGGGTTAATGGAAGATTCTTCGCGATTATCATTGTACGAGCACTTTCAACAATCGTCCGATTGTCGCGTTCAGCTTTGCCATTTTGCTCCGGATTGTATGGCGCTGTTGTCTCTCGCTTTATTCCGCATTCTTCGAGGTATTTATCCATCTGGTCATTGCAAAATTCTCGGCCATTGTCGGAGCGAAGAGTTTTCATTTTTCTTCCGAACTTATTTTCGATCATTTTTTCGAAGATCTTGAATTTTTCGTACACCTCGGATTTCGTTTTTATGAAGTACACGTGTCTGTAGCCGGTAGCTTCATCTTTAAATGTCAAAAAATACCTCGATCCTCCGACAGAATTCGTTGACATCGGCCCACAGACATCTGAATGCATTTTCTCGCCTGGCTTTATTTTCTTATTTCGCTCCAGTTTCTTGTTGAAGGGCAGCCTGTGCGATTTCCCAAATTGGCACGGTTCACAGAAGACGTCACTTTTGTCTGAAAATGTTACTCCACTCACGAGCCCCTTTTCTGCTAATTCACGAATCGCTCGTTTCCCGACGTGTCCCAATCGCTCGTGCCACACAGTTAAATTTGTCGTAGCTACGTTAGCTTCTTCTGTGCTTCCTTGTTTCGTGACCTTGAAGAACATGCGATACACGTCATTGTTTTGTTTCATTCCCGTCCCGAGCACTTCACCGTCGCGATCCACAATAACCCGATTATTTTCGAAACGCACTCCGAGTCCCTTCTTTGTACATACTCCGACGGAGAATAAGTTTTTTCTCAATTTCGGAACGTGTAGCACTTTTTCAATTCTCGCATCTTGCCACACTCCATCGATCAATTTTTTAATTCGCACCGTGCCTTCACCAGCGACGTCGCATATCTGATTGTCACCAAGCGATACTGTAGCGCCCGTGTTATCCGGCTTGTAGTCAGTCAGCCAGTCACGTCGGTAGGTTAGATGTTTCGATGCGCCGCTGTCGATCAGCCAGACCTCGCTTTGATCGATCGCCATTACGCCACTCTCCGTCCACGGTATAAGCGCGCTATTTTTCATGCCCGACGCGATCGAGCTGCCTGTCTCTCCTACAAACGCGCAATCACTTGATGTTTCGCCGTCGTCACGTGGCTTCCGCTTATTCCGACACTGACTCGCAATATGTCCCATGCCTTGGCATTTATAACACTGCACTTTCTTCATGTCCTTTTCAGCACTTTTTGTTCCTCGCCCACGACGATTTTTGGCTATTGCAGCCAGCGCTTCCGACGCTTCTTCTTCTTCGCCGCTGAGCCTCGTGTCCTCTCTTATTAGCCGTTCCTGGAGATTATCAAGAGTTTGTCGCGCAGGGTCTACGCTGTCCCACGCCACCTGCAGCGTGCTAAACTTTTTGGTGAGACTCGCGAGTATTTTTGCCATTATCGTAGCGTCTGATACATTCTCACCGACGTCCTTCAGTTGACTCGCCATATTCATCACCCTGGCCACATGCTGAACCGCAGTGTCTGCTTCGCTCATCCGATAAGCGTGAAATCTTTGTAGCAGACCCAGCTTGTTTGACGCGGTTTTCTGCTCGTGAATGAGACACAATTTGTCCCACATCTCTTTCGCAGAGATGCACGACAACACACACACTTGTTGAGCCTCGTCAAGATTTGACAGAATTATGAATTTTGCCGTTGCGTCATCTTTCACGTTTTTCTTCAGCGCGGCCGCATGTCCATCGCCAGCAGCAGGCTTCTCTCTCGTGCCATCGACGACATCGAGAACATCGTTCATCACAAATAGTGCACTCACTTGAGCTTTC